>NC_048304.1:50846804-50900330 GCF_013100865.1 Trachemys scripta elegans | reverse complement strand
TAGCATGTAAGCCGCTCCTTGGATTGTGCAACCAAATGACACTAGCCAATATTTCTGGTCCCAGACACAACCCTAGGAACCACCGTCTTGCAGTGTCCAGTTATGCCCGCTGGACGCTGCAAGCTTATATGAGTTTGCCAATTTAACAAATAAATGGATATGTAACCAGGCTTGTTATCCCAAGGGGAGTCTCTGGCATACTTCAAACCAAATGCGCTGCTTCAGGTAGGATAAACAAACAAATTTATTAACTACAAAATATAGATTTTAAGTGATGATAAGTCAAAACACAACAAGTCAGATTTCGTCAATGAAATAAAAGCAAAACGCATTCTAAGCTGATCTTAACACTTTCAGTGCCCTTACAAACTTAGATACTTCTCACTAGAGGCTAGCTGGTTGCCCTTCAGCCAGGCTCTCCCCTTTGATCAGCACTTCAATCGCTTGGTGGTGGTGTCTGTAGATGCAGGTGGAAGAGAGAGCAAGAACATGGCAAACATCTCTCCTTTTCATCATGATCTTTCTTCCCTCTTGGCTTTGCCCCCCACGACAGAGTCAAGTGAGCATTACCTCATCATAGTCCCAAATTGACCAAGGGAAGGGGGGTGACTCACTCCCAACAGATCCTTTGTTGCTGCCTAGGCCAGTGTCCTTTGTTCCTGTGAGGCTGGGCTGGGTTTATTCCATACATGGCCTGATGAGGTGAGAACTGCCCCTCTGCTCTTGGAGAGTTTTGCCTAGGCCTCTGCTCCTGGAGAATTTTTGCCTGGGCTTGTTTTAAGCCATGAGGACACATTTTCAGTCTCATAACTATATACATGAAATTACAACCTATAACATTACTATAACAACAATGCTCAGTGCATCATGAGCCTTCCGAAGACACCCAACATGACAAACTTTGCATTGGATACCACACAATCATATTATAAGGATGAACATGGGGGTGCAGGGTGTTCCCACGAGGTACAGAATGTCACACCTGCGCCTTTAGTTTACTGAAAGAGGGTTAGTCACTGATTATCTTGAAGGCATGTTTGTGTTGTAGTTCTCATGGCATCCAGCCATTAAGGACATGAGGCAGCGTGCCTTAGTTTCCCCCTCATCCAGCAAACCAGGTTTGTTATGGTTTCTCCACTGTGGTAAGCTTTAAGTCTGTTTACAGGTATTAATTAAAAAGTAGCATTATCATAAGGTTTAACATCTATGTCAAAATTCTTATCCCCAAAACTTAACATTAATACCAACATTTTTATCACAGATGTGCGTTTACAAGTATCTTTATGATATCACACCCTCTGTAGTGTAGTTTGAGGTTAGTTTGTTCATTACCCATGGTGTCCTTTGACTCTCTCCCATGTAATCAGTCACTGGCTTTTCTTTCCCTCCAGTGTTCCCCGCTGTGTGGGCTCTTCATTTAATCATGTTTCTGGAATTTTGGTGCCTCAGGGTCTGGCAAGATAGGGGTTCAAGGGGTTCCTGCACATTGGCTGGCCCTTTGGGGAGCAGTCTCCCAACCCCAGGATTGTACATATACAGAAAAGCCAGTTCCCTTTTTGGGGTTACCTAGTGTTTCCCCCTCCCAGCACTGAGTCATTCCTTGCCCCCTTTTGCTAGAGGACTATGATCTGTGTTCTGTAGGCTAGGTATGTTTACCCTTTGATCAGATGCACCTTTTCCCAGCAGCTTTCCAATAACTGCTTTCTGTGTCTCACCAGCGTGGGGGAAGACACTCCCTTCTCTGTCAGTTGGGCCATTTGTATTCTCACAAACTACCACCTGACAACTTCCTGGCCTCAACTCCTCTGTTATCACCAGCATTGGAATTGCATCTTGATTTAAAGAGACACCGTGATTTTCCAAAAACTTATCAGAAATAGCATCCTGAAAAATTGGGACCTTGATTGGGGTACCCTCCGCCACCCGTTTCTCTGTCGCTGAGAAATCAGCTGTGTGACTGCTCCCCTCTAGGAGGTCAGTTACACAGTTCCTTCTCAAAACCTGGGTCACAGGCTGAGTGCCTGGGTGTCCAGCTGCTGAGCCAGCCATCCTCCTAGTGTCCTGGGCATCCTGCCCCAAGAGACTAGTGAGGAGACATTCCTATACCCCCACTATTCCTTCACCAGTTTCCTCCTCTGGGCTCCCTCCTAAGACACATTTCTCTGTGCTTCCTAGGAAGGGTTCTGTCTGACTCTGGAAGCCAGCCTTACTCTGCTCTGCTCTGAGAACCCCCACTCCTGGGCTGTTCACACACTGCCTCTGGTATGTAAACTGCTCCTTGGATTGTGCAACCGAATGACACTAGCCAATATCTCCAGTCCCAGACACAACCCTAGGAACCGCCCTCTTGCCATGTCCATTTATGCCTGCTGGACACTGCAAGTTTTTATGAGTTCATCAATTTAACAAAGAAATTGATATGTACCAGGCTTATTATTCCAAGGGGAGTCTCTGATACGCTTCAAACCAAGCACACTGCTTCAGGTAGAATAAACAAACAGATTTATTAACTACAAAGATAGATTTTAAGTGATGATAAGTCAAAACACAACAAGTCAGATTTGGTCAAATGAAATAAAAGCAAAACACATTCTAAGCTGATCTTAACACTTTTAGAGCCCTTACAAACTTAGATGCTTCTCACCAGAGGCTAGCTGGTTGCCCTTCACCCAGGCTCTCCCCTTTGATCAGCACTTCAGTCGCTTGGTGGTGACGTCTGTAGATGGAGATGGAAGAGAGAGGAGGAGCATGGCAAATGTCTCTTCCTTTTATCCTGTCCTTTCTCCCCTCTTGGAGTCAGCATTAGGGTTCTGTCTTCTAGTGAGGTTCTGAGGAATGTGCTGCATGTACTGTGATACCGCATGTGTGTGTAGCTCGCTACAATATGTGCTGGAGGTATATGAGTTGTTTCTAGAAGAGAGTGGGCATACCATCAGTGAAAGTGGGAGCTTAAGAATGTTAAAGAAGGATCCAGAGTTGGACAGATCTTTATTTTCAGGGACAGGGAGGTCTTTGTTCCCCATAAGCAAGCTGTGATAGTTTGGGGAATATGTCTGTGTCAATTTATTAACTCCTTTCTGTTTTGTTAAATAACATTTCTGATTGTAACCTTCAGTGTGGATTAGAACCTCCATCCTACAGCAGGAAAAGACTGTGACTGGGAAGCTGAAACAAGATAAATAATCGAGGGGCCAACTACACCTAATAATCCTATGCTAGTAGAACAATGGTGGTGTATCAGTAGAGCCACTGACTTTTAATAACTCTGCACAGCAGCCCACAGGTGGGGTGGGGTGGGGTGAGGTGGTGTTGGGAGGGGAGAGGAGGGTTGAGAAAATCCCAGTGGAAGAGGAGAAAGAGACAAGGTGTCAGAGCCTACTTTTAACAGTGAAATCCTCTCTGAGCAAGGAAGCCATTTCATCCCTAGAAGGAGACTTCCCAGTGGGAGCAGTGGGGCAGGAGGAGTTTGCCTTGTCCCGAGGGTACTGACAAGTCACAACGACTTTCGGGAATGGGAAGGGCTCAGAAAGAGGACAGCATTCAGGTATGTTTTATTTTGCCTAGATCTGTAACACTCCTGTGATGTCCATGAGTAAAGCGTTGGTGTGTCAAAGGAATCCCTTGCAAAGCCCTGTGTTCCTTGCTATAACAGCCACATGTTTCTGAAAACTTAAACTATAAACCAGAGTGCCGAAGAAGGTGGAGCTCTGAGGGGAGTGTACATAAGTGACTGGGGAGACTAGGCCGGTTCAGCACTTGTTTCAGGCCTTATGGCAGCTGGACTGTGCAGTCCCATATCCCATGGAGGGTGCCAAAGACACAATCTGCACCCCAGGACTGTGTCCTGGAGGCCAGAACTAGAAACAGTTTTGGGATGCTGCTCACACCTAATTGGCTTAGAAGCATGTGCGAGCCAAAGGTTGGGTCCCCTCTGGGGACCATCCAGAGGGGCTCAGCTGTGGCTTTAACATAAGTTTATTTGCTTTTTCTTTGTGGGAATAACCATCTTAAAGTCAATCTAATGCTGAGCCTAAGTAGACTGGCAATGTCTTAGTTCTGTATCTCTAAGAAGGCATGAAGGTTACGCAACCCATTACAGAATTAGGCAGAGATTCTTCTACAAAGCCCTTTAGGCATTTCACTGAGAAAAAAATGAATATATTCCTGTGGTTCCTGAGTTTTGCCTCATGACTGTGCTAATAATGCACTGTTCAGTCTAGTTTTTCTTGCTTTATCCTGTGGCAGTTTATTTAGTCTACACCTCATTTCTAAGAAATTGGGATTTTCAATCCCAGTTCCAGAGACTCATTAAACTATACAACACATTATACAACCATTGACAATGTAATGCATGTATAAATCAGGTGGAAACAGTATCCAAAATTCCTAAAGGACTAATTATTGAGGCTACATGTTGTGTATGTCATTATCAAAACAGATCTAGACCTTGGAGTGGCTCAGCTGTGGAAATCAAAGTTAACCCTATGGCTCAGGTGTACTGTTCTCCTAACAGCTGGACTTAGAGCACTCCATAAGGACATCTAACATGCATGTGACTGAGGAAAGCAGGGCTTCTGTGGTTTGAGTTCTTTGGCCTGTTTCAGTGTCACAGCACTACCATTGCTTCATCTTCTCAAATGGCTTGGCTCACCACACGCAAGCAGGTCACTAAGGGATAGACAAGGGGCTGCAGCAGTATTGCCAAAACCCAGAGCCAGCTAGGACTCAGGAAGAGAGAGCAAAGGGGAGGGCAGGAGAAGCTCTTCTCCCTCCTCATGCTGCAGCTGCTGCCCTGTCCTCCATCACACTGTGCTGTGCTCCGCTGCCCTGACCCTGGAGCTCTAGCTGCATGCAGCTCTCAGCTAGCTATATTAGCATTCTTTAGTGAGCCTAAGAGATTTTTGTAATGCATTCAGCCTTTGAGAGAGCACAACAGCTCCCAACACACATGAACTGTTCCAGAGAGGAAAATGTGAAAGCCAGCCTCACAACTCTGCACAATAATTCACTCTGACACCCATCCACTACCTCAGCAGTGTGAGCTATACCACCACAGCACAAAGACTCCAAAAGCCAAACACCGCTTTCTGTGCAATGCTGGCCCACTGAGAGTGACAGCAAAACAGTCCATATGCCGGGGATCTCAGAGCTTGGTGCTCATAGTCCCAATCATTTCAGATAGCGGATAGCAGCTCCAGCTCCTAGCAGCAGATTCCATGTAGAGAGGTAAATGTCCTGTTAGAAATGGGCTGCTCCACACCATGCAAGGGCAACCTTCTGATAAGGCTGGTTCACTTGGACAAGGTAACATAATCATATGGTCCCTTTCTGGCCTTAGTATCTATGGTGATAACCACCATGATGAAGTCAAACAATCACCAAGAAGGGATCATTTACTGCTAAGGTAATTTCATTCAGAAACAAGGAGAATGGAAGGTTCTGACCTTGTTCGGTCACCATCAGGTTTGTGATTGAAATGTGTTGCTTTACGGCTAGCCACGCTGAACAGAGTCTATATATGTGGGCAGCAGTGACTAACTCAAGAGGTTAATCAGAACACTACATATAAAGTTGACACTTTTCCGTTTTCTGCAGGGGTAATAGGAACCCTTTTGAATCCTGACCGAGGAAGGGAAGGAAGTTTGGACCCCTGTTAACTGGTTAATAGGAGGTAACAAATTAACTTAAGTATTGTCACTAGTGCAGTTAGAAAGTGGGGCAGCAGGTGGACCCAGGAGTAGCTCTGTGCTTGGATAAAACAAGGAGGCTTAAAAGTCACGCTGGGCAGTAGGGTGAGATCATGCTGAAAATTAAAGAATCTGAAATAGAGACTGGGTGCAGGAAGGAACCCAGGATATCATGGAGAAAGGGGAATAGGAGAGAGGCAGACAATGATATAGGTCCTGGAAGCAAACACAGAATGATGGAACCATGATGAAAGAAAACCAGGGCCAAGTCCATTGCCAGGGGATTTTACTGTGGGAAGAACATCTGGGGAAGCTGTAACTTAGCCATTTTTTTGCATCTCAGTCATTCTCTTGCCATGTGATTCAGATTAATCTGCTTAATTAGAAAAAGCAAACTCTGGAGTATTGCAAGTCAATCTGCCTTAAAAGCAACAATTTTTTTAAAAGGCTCCTAACCTGTTTCCCCAGTCCTTTGGTGTGTATGTCTCAACATTTCCCCTCCCAAAGTTGTAGCTAGGTATCCCACAGTGCAGTAACTTTTGCAATTTCATTAAATTCAAAAACTTGACAAGCTTTTCCTTAACTACATTAACTTCTCTACGTAGGCTCAGCTCTCAATCAAAACTGAAGCAGGATATGTTATCTTCTCAGAACCACACAGGATTAAGAATCCAGAAGCAACTGCTGTTAATTATGAACATTCAATGACACTGTGTCCATACTTTGGAAAAGAACTGGCTTACCACAGGGAGAAATTTAGCAAAGTAATCACACCTCTGCTGCAGTCTAGTTCTCTAGAAAGTTGGGAGAAGTGATTTCTCTGTGAAGACTGCAGAAGAGAGAAGAAACAAACTGACATATGGCTCAAGATTCTCTGCTGCATCGTGCTTCCATGGGGTGCCACAGAGATGGGGAGACACTCAGAGAGCTGATTTTAGTGCCCTGATTTTCCACCTGGCTCCAATCCTGGGCACAGGCCCTCCCAGCTGCTCTAACCAGCACCAGCTGCCAGCTGGGGATTGATGCAGTGCATCATGCTCTGACCACTCCCCACTGACCCTGACAGGGTGACTGTGTTTGAGCCTGTAGTGCTCTGTGTGACCAGGGCCGGCTCTAACTTTTTTGCTGCCCCAAGCAGCAAAAAAAAAGCGCCGTCCCGCTGAGCTCCCCCCCGCCGAGCGCCGTGCCGCACCGCCGGAACCCCCCACAGAGCGCCGCCTCCAGAGCACTGGGCTACACTAGTGGTCCCCAAAATTAAAAGGTACAGTGACTAAAGTGAAATCCCTGCAAGCTGCGTGGCCACTTTTTAAAGACCCCATAATAGAGGCCCAACTTAAATGTATACCCCAAATTAAGAAACACAGTAAAAGAACTAAAGAAGAGCCACCGTGGCTTAACAACCATGTAAAAGAAGCAGTGAGAGATAAAAAGACTTCCTTTATAAAGTGGAAGTCAAATCCTAGTGAGCTAAATAGAAAGGAGCATAAACACTGCCAAATTAAGTGTAAAAATATAATAAGAAAAGCCAAAGAGGAGTTTGAAGAACGGCTACCCAAAAACTCAAAAGATAATACCAAAATGTTTTTTAAGTACATCAGAAGCAGGAAGCCTGCTAAACAACCAGTGGAGCCCCTCAATCGAGATACAAAAGGAGCGCTTAAAGACGATAAAGTCATTGTGGAGAAACTAAATGGATTCTTTGCTTCAGTCTTCACGGCTGAGGATGTTAGGGAGATTCCCAAACCTGAGCCGGCTTTTGTAGGTGACAAATCTGAGGAACTGTCACAGATTGAAGTGTCACTAGAGGAGGTTTTGGAATTAATTGATAAACTTAACATTAACAAGTCACCGGGACCAGATGGCATTCACCCAAGAGTTCTGAAAGAACTCAAATGTGAAATTGCGGAACTATTAACTAGGGTTCGTAACCAGTCCTTTAAATCGGCTTCTGTACCCAATGACTGGAAGATAGCTAATGTAACGCCAATATTTAAAAAAGGCTCTAGAGGTGATCCCGGCAATTACAGACCGGTAAGTCTAACGTTGGTACTGGGCAAATTAGTCGAAACAATAGTAAAGAATGAAATTGTCAGACACATAGAAGAACATAAATTGTTGGGTAAAAGTCAACATGGTTTCTGAAAAGGGAAATCGTGTCTTACTAATCTGTGAGAGTTCTTTGAAGGGGTCAACAAACATGTGGACAAGGGGGATCCAGTGGACACAGTGTACTTAGATTTCCAGAAAGCCTTTGACAACGTCCCTCACCAAAGGCTCTTATGTAAATTAAGTTGTCATGGGATAAAAGGGAATGTCCTTTCATGGGTTGAGAACTGGTTAAAAGAAGGGAACAAAGTGTAAGAATTAATGGTAAATTCTCAGAATGAAGAGGGGTAACTAGTGGTGTTCCCCAAGGGTCAGTCCTAGGACCAATCCTATTCAACTTATTCATAAATGATCTGGAGAAAGGGGTAAACAGTGAGGTGGCAAAGTTTGCAGATGATACTAAACTGCTCAAGATAGTTAAGACCAAAGCAGACTGTGAAGAACTTCAAAAAGATCTCACAAAACAAAGTGATTGGGCAACAAAATGGCAAATGAAATTTAATGTGGATAAATGTAAAGTAATGCACATTGGAAAAAATAACCCCAACTATACATACGATATGATGGGGGCTAATTTAGCTACAACAAATCAGGAAAAAGATCTTGGAGTCATCGTGGATAGTTCTCTGAAGATGTCCACACAGTGTGCAGAGGTGGTCAAAAAAGCAAACAGGATGTTAGGAATCATTAAAAGGGGGATAGAGAATAAGACGGAGAAATATTATTGCCCTTATATAAATCGATGGTACGCCCACATCTTGAATACTGCGTACAGATGTGGTCTCCTCATCTCAAAAAAGATATACTGGCACTAGAAAAGGTTCAGAGAAGGGCAACTAAAATGCTTAGAGGTTTGGAATGGGTCCCATATGAGGAGAGATTAAAGAGGCTAGGACTTTTCAGCTTGGAAAAGAGGAGATTAAGGGGGGATATGATAGAGGTATATAAATCATGAGTGATCTGGAGAAAGTAGACAAGGAAAAGTTATTTACTTATTCCCATAATACAAGAACTAGGGGTCACCAAATGAAATTAATAGGCAGCAGGTTTAAAACAAATAAAAGGAAGTTCTTCTTCACGCAGCGCACAGTCAACTTGTGGAACTCCTTACCTGAGGAGGTTGTGAAGGCTAGGACTATAACAGCGTTTAAAAGAGAACTGGATAAATTCATGGAGGTTAAGTCCATTAATGGCTATTAGCCAGGATGGGTAAGGAATGGTGTCCCTAGACTCTGTTTGTCAGAGGGTGGAGATGGATGGCAGGAGAGAGATCACTTGATCATTACCTGTTAGGTTCACTCCCTCTGGGGCACCTGGCATTGGCCACTGTTGGCAGACAGGATACTGGGCTAGATGGACTTTTGGTCTGACCCAGTATGGCTGTTCTTATGTTCTTATACCTAACCAGACCCGCACAAACGGCCTACCGGAACTTAGACCCTATGGAAGCCCTTGTTTATGCAAAAGTAAAGGCTGACATCTTAGACCACACCGGGATGAGCCCCGAAGTGTTCCATCACCGGTTTCAACAGGAGAGATATTCCCTAAGGGCATGACCTTGGTTAGTGGCTCAGTGACTCCGTGATTATTGCTGGAGGTGTTTGGAGCCCGAGATATTGACTGGGCCTCAAGTGGGGGAGATTATCATCCTGGAGCAGTTTACACTGATCCTCCCCCTGGGGGGAAGGAATGGGTCCACCACTATCGGCCGAGGGTGCTCGCTGAGGCAGTGTCCTTGATGGAAGATGACTTGGCTGCAGAGGGAACCTGACTTCCAGCTCCTAAATAAGGGAGCCCTGGGGACCATAGGAGGGACCCAGTCAGGAGACAATCCAAACCAGAAGAAGAGGGATCTCGGAGTAGGCCAGGGCTGCAAGGGTCAACCCCCCCACCCCACCCAGGAATTGCATGGAGACCTAGCGTGCAACTCCAAGGGGAAGAGGCCCCAGCCAGTGGGCCTGGGCCAGTGCCACAGAACTCCAAGACAGACACATTGAAGGGTCGATGTTATAAGTGCGGCCAGGAGGGACACTTCAGACGTGACTGCTCCTTCATGGACTGCAATTATCACCAGGTCTGGGTAGCAGGTTTTTAGGCCCGGCCAAGAGGCTTACTGAAACTGATAATCCCTATGCAGGTCAATGGCACCCCAGTCTCCAGTCTTATTGATTTAGGTTGCAGCCAGACCCTCACACGGGCCAACCTGGTGAAGTCACTGGACTGGACAGAGGCCCCTATATACCTCCAGTGCAGCCACAAGGATGTACAACTGTACCCCACTGTTAAGGTAAAGCTAACAGTGGGCGGTCATGAGGAAACATGCCAGGTCGGCCAGGCCAAAAAAATGGCTTCTCCCACAGTCCTAGGTTGAAGCTGGTGCTGGTATGGGGAGGTCATGTGAGAATGGGGGCACCGTCCGCCGGCAGAAATGAACCAAAGGCCATGGGCAAGGGGACTCCTAGGCCAAAAGGAAGAAGAAGGATGGGAGGAGAGATGCTGGAAGCGGAGCATGAATGGCTGATGATTAACGGGGACTTCCTGAGAGAGCAAAGGGAAGACCCCACCCTGAGTTGTGCATGGAAGCACAGCTGAGGAGGAAGGGGACGCCAACTGACGGACACCCCAAGGACCCCACTTCAAGGTCCACAATGAACGCCTATACCGGATGACAAAGGACCCACAAACTCAAGAAGTGATCCAACAACTGCTGGTGCCACATAAGTTCCGGAGTGACCTGCTGAGGTTGGCTCACTTGGTGCCCTGGGCCGGACACTTGGGGCGAGAGAATATCCTACACCAGGTGGCCCTTAGGTTTTTCTGGCCTGGCATCCATAAGGAAGTGAGTGATTTCTCTGCCTCCTGCCCAGAGTGCCAATGGGCCAGCCCCAAAGAAATACCCAAGGTGTCCGTGACCCCCCTCCCAGTGGTAGAAGTGCCATTTGAGAGGATAGGCATGGATCTAATTGGGCCCTTAGAGAAAAGTGGCTCGGGGTTCCGCTACATATTTGTGGTGGTAGACTATGCAACCTGATACCCCGAGGCAGTCCCCTTACATTCAACGACTGCGACCACCATAGCAAAGAAGCTCTTGGAAATGTTTGCCAAAGTTGGGATATCAAGAGAGAAACTGACAGACTGGGGCGCCAACTTTTCATCTCGACTAATGGCGGAGCTATGCAAGCTACTAAACATCCAGGATTTGAAGACTTCCGTCTACCATCCCCAGACTGATGGCTTAGTCAAGAGGTTTAATGGGACCCTGAAATCGATGCTCCATAAATTTTTGGAGCATGACCTGCCACATTGGAATAAACTGTTGCCTGCCTTGCTGTTTGCGATACGGAAGGTACCCCAAGCGTCCACGGGGTTCTCGCCATTTGAGCTGTTGTATGAGAGGCAATCCAGGGGGATCCTGAACCTTCTTCACAGACCTGGGAGGAATAAGAGTCCCGAGTTTCAGGGTCAGTTCTATATATATTATGAGTATGGGAGCACCTTAAGAGGCTCGGAGGGTTTGCCCATGAAAATCTAATGAAAGCACAACAGACCCAGGAGTAGAGATACAACCAAAGCACCCATCTCCAGACCTTCAAACCTAGTGATTGTGTCTTGTTCTTACTCCCCTCATCTGAGTCCAAACTGTTAGTCAAATGGCAAGGGCCATTTAAGGTGGTCTGAAGGATGGGACCAATAGATTACAAGGTCTGGTGCCTGGACGGCGATGCGATACCCGTGTGTACCACATCAACTTCCTAAAAGCCTGGAAGGCCCAAGACAGCATGCTAATTGCCCCTTACCTGGCCGACCCTGAATTAGGGCCAGACGTGTTGAATCCCCCCGACGCAACAACGGTTGCCATTGGCCAGGAGCTCAATGAAGAACAACGGCAATAAGTGCAGTGACCGACCCAGTCCTTTCCAGCCGTCCTATCACCCTGACCCAGACGGACAAAGATAGTGTACCATCCCACAGCTACCAGCCCAGGACAGAAGGTGTGAGATCATCACCGGCTGTTGCCCTGAAAAATGTGAGGGATTGTCAAGGAAGAACTTGAGGCGATGCTAGCCTTGGGGGTTGTGGAAGAGTCCCCTAGTGAGTGGAGAAGTCTGATCATCCTTGTTCCAAAACCAGATGGGTCCACAACGTTCTGCACAGACTTTCGGAAAGTAAGTGCGATATCCCGGTTTGATGCATACCATGGGTGGACAAGTTACTGGAACTGCTGGGGAATGCCAAGTTCATATCTACTCTTGAACTAACAAAGGGATACTGGCAAATTCCCCTGACTCCAACTTCCGCAAGAAGACAGTCTTTGCCACACCGTTCGGCCTCTTCCAATTTATGACCATGCCATTCGGGCTACATGGGGCCGCTGCGACCTTTCAGAGGCTTATGGACCAGCTACTTCGGCCACACGAGCAATACATGGCAGCTTATATCGACGATATAGTGATATACAATACCAGCTGCCAGGCCCATCTTAGACACCTCACCGCGGTGCTGCAAGTCCTTGGAGAAGCTGGGTTGACGGCCAAGCCCACCAAGTGTCACCTAGGGCAAAAAGAGGTAACATATCTGGGATACATGGTGGGGCAGGGGCAGCTGCATCCACTCGTGGATAAGGTCCAAGCCCTGAGAGACTGTTCAACCCCCATGACTAAGAGGCGGGTGAGACAGTTTTTGAGCCTGGCCGGCTACTACAGACGCTTTGTTCAAGAGTTTGCCACGTTAGCAGCACCCCAACGGACCTGACAAAAAAACTCCCAATCCAAGAGAGTACAGTGGTCCAGGGACTGCAAAAACGCTTTCCAGACCTTGAAGGAGCAGTTAAGTCAGAAACCAGTCCTTTTTCACCTGGATTTTTCAAAATGGTTTATACTCCAGACCGATGCTTTATCTGAGTAAAAAGTTATTCCCTGGTGTAACGATGCGGCCTTTGGTGGGACACAACTGAGAGTATCAATTCAAGACAAATTGCTTAGAGCAGGGCAGTTATAGCCCAAAGCTGGGGTTCCTCCACTTCTAAGGCACACCAAACCAGTCAGACGGAGAGGACTTCGGTTTCACCCCACTGGGTAACCAGAAGTTATACAAGCAATTCCCTCAGACACTCCAGTTTCCCAGTATCACCACCAGCAGCCACTTCTTATGGGGATAAATACTTAAGAAAACCAATACCCCAGTAAAAGAAAAAAGGTTCTCCTGATCCCAAAGGACCAAGCCTTAGACCCAGGTCAATATACAAGTCAGATTTTACACACAACTCACGCTGTTGCCAATCCTTTAGAATCTAAAATCTAAAAGTTTATTTATAAAAAGAAAGAAATATAGATGAGAGCTAGAATTGGTTAAATGGAATCAATTACATACAGTAATGGCAAAGTTCTTGGTTCAGGTTTGTAGCAGTGATGGAATAAACTGCAGGTTCAAATCAAGTCTCTGGAGTACATCCACAGCTTGGATTCAGTCCTTTTTTTCAGAGCTTCAGTGTAGCAAAGTTCCTCCAGAGGTAAGAAACAGGACTGAAGACAGAATGGAGGGGTTTCCAGGCTCTTTTATATCCTCTGCCATGTGGAAGGACACCCCTTTGTTCTTACTATGGAAAATCACAACAGCAAGATGGAGTTTGGAGTCACATAGGCAAGTCACATGTCCATGCATGACTCAGTTTGCAGGAGGCAGCCATTGCTCACATGCTACCTTGAACATCCCAGAAAGACTTCTCATATGCGGATTGGAGTCTCCCAAGGTCCATTGTCAGGTAAGTGTTTCTTGATTGGACACTTAATCTGCAAATTCCTCTCTCAAGAAGCTGACCAAATGCTTCACTAATGCTACTTAGAATCAAACACATTGCGATACAAGTACATAGCCAATATTCATAACTTCAAATACAACAATGATACATGCATAGATAGCATAATCATAACCAGCAAATCATAACCTTTTCATAGACACCTCATGTGACCTCTTTTGTATAAGATTTGGTGCCACTATAGGACCTTGGTTGCAACAACAATCTCAAACGGTCACAGTTCATATTAATAACGTCACACCTGGCAAGACAAGGTACTCCAAAATAGAAAAGGAGGTACTGACTGTGAAATGGGCTGTCGAAGCACTACAATACTACCTGCTGGGGAATCACTTCCAACTTATCACAAATGGCTCCATTCTATGAAAGACATGGATTATGAGATGGTACTTGCAAGTACGCAAGATCCTCTTGCATAGTGACTGTCCAGTTTGGCCAATGTACATAGCAGAGGGGCATTGCTGGCACATGATGGCATATATAACATTGGTGGACGTGCAGGTGAATGAGACGGTGATGTTGTAGCTGATCTGGTTAGGTCCTGTGATGGTGTTGCTGGTGTAGATATGTGGGCAGAGTTGGCATGTTGCATGGGTTGGTTCCTGAGTTAGAGTTGTTATGGTGCAGTGCATGGTTGCTGGTGAGAATATGCTTAAGGTTGGCGGTTTGTCTGTGGGCGAGGACTGGCCTGCCTCCCAAGGTCTGTGAAAGTGAGGGATCATTGTCCAGAATGGGTTGTAGATTACTGATGATGCGTTGGAGAGGTTTAAGCTGAGGACTGTAGGTGATGGCCAATGGAGTTCTGTTGATTTCTTTTTTTTTTCTACAAAAAATGTACATAGCCCCTCTGCTATGTACATTGGCCAAACTGGACAGTCACTACGCAAGAGGATAAATGGACACAAGTCAGATATCAGGAATGGCAATATACAAAAACCTGTAGGAGAACACTTCAACCTCCCTGGCCACACAATAGCAGATGTAAAGGTAGCCATCTTACAGCAAAAAAACTTCAGGACCAGACTCCAAAGAGAAACTGCTGAGCTCCAGTTCATTTGCAAATTTGACACCATCAGATCAGGATTAAACAAAGACTGTGAATGGCTATCCAACTACAGAAGCAGTTTCTCCTCCCTTGGTGTTCACACCTCAACTGCCAGCAGAGCACCTCACCCTCCCTGATTGAACTAACCTCGTTATCTCCATACTGATTTATACCTGCCTCTGGAAATTTCCATTACTTGCATCTGAAGAAGTGAGGTTCTTACCCACGAAAGCTTATGCTCCCAATACTTCTGTTAGTCTTAAAGGTGCCACAGGACCCTCTGTTGCTTTTTACAGATTCAGACTAACACGGCTACCCCTCTGACACTCCCCAAGTACTGCTGCCTGCCCCAGCCAGAAGGCTGCAGGGCTCTGGACTGGGTGTTCGTTTTGCCCCAGCCAAGAGACTACAGGGCTCCAGACTGCTTGTTTTGCCCACCCAGAGACTATGGATTGTTTGTCTAAGTGACCCCATCGGGGCCAGGACCCACTTGGCCAAAATCACCCGCTTAACAGAGGGATCCTGACAACAGGGTGAGGGGATGTACCAACCCCTGGACTGAAGGGGCACCCTAGCTCGATGCAGGATTCCCATCGCAAGCCCACAAATTGCATGCAGCTGTTAAGACTGTGTTGGATCCCCAGGGGCATTCCTGTCTCCCCACTTCTCCAAGCAGGTGTGGTGAGTAGGACAGAGATTCAGCAATTCTCCTGTTCTCCCACGGATAAGGAGGGGGATTGATTTCTATGGGAATAGACTTCTGCCCTAGACTACAGCCCGGGGGACCATCCTGGCAAGCTGTCACCACTAGGGTTACTGATTTAAAGAACAGCCATAAAAGGGTGGTGAGTAGAGAGTTTGGGAACAGCTGCTCAGTGTTAAGTTAGGAGAAGGAAATCATGTTAGCCTGGTAGCCTCGGGTCTCCTATGGCCAATGGTAGTAAATAAACCTGGATTCTTACATAAAATGATCTGTGCAAGCCTTAAATGGCTGTCGCTGCTCCCATACAAACTCTCATTCCAGCCGAAACGTCGCTCAAGGCAGCGCTGCGAGGAGTGAGCAAGGTTTTCTTTTAAGTTTCCCCCTCCTGGCTACTAGAAGCTACTCTTGGCTTCCCATGAGAAAAGCTGAGGGCCATTCTGGAGCTTTTAAGACTCAGCACATGTTGTAAGTGGGTGTGGAGAGCTCAGCAGGAACCCTCAAATTCCTCCCTAAGTGTACATGCTTTAATGGGAGTGGTGTAAGCGTCCCATCCATACTGGTTCAGCACCACTGGCTGGCCCTGTATTCATCCTGCCCCTTTGGGGAGAAAGCTATGGCTTCCAGGAATGTGGGGCTCACACCGTCCTGCATTTGTAGCTGGTCCCTATAATTGCCTTTCCCTCGCTCCCCGCCCCATGCATTTGCACATCAGTGCAGGGCTAGCTGGAGTTTCTCTAACCCGTTCTAGCCTGCTTGGTTTCCCCCTTCCTGGAAGGAAAGTGCTCTGTGGAGCAGCTGTGTGCACGAAGCCCGAGAGAGCTGGGATTTTTGCAGGGGGGGTAGCACTAAGCTGCCTGAACTGCTTTAGCCCTGCTAACCCTCCTTGGCCAGGAGTTACTGACAATGTGCCCCTTTATGGTGGCACCTGTAAAGGCAAGAGGCTGGTGTGAGATCACATAAAGGGCACCCGACAGGTAACTGCTCCTATCTCCAGCACGGGACCCAATGCACAGGAGGCAGAGGGCTTGATGTCAACCCCCTTGTGCACGTCAATGGCAGCACTCAGGAGGGAGGGAGACAGAACAAGGCCCACTTATGTCCCAATGCAATCAGCCAGGCCCAAAGCTACTCTCAGGACTCTGCTGATATACATATCACTGGGACTTGAAACCTCACCCAGCCCCCATTCTCTTGCTGTCTCGGGCTGCACCAAGTTCTCTTCAAATGGTGAGCAAATGGAGTTTTCATATAATTTAATTATCATTTCCACAAGCATTCTTCCACGGAGCCAAATGCAAGATGCTGCAATTGCTTCTGCAAATAGGGCAGGCTCTGCTCCATTCTCCCCATCCCTTTCTTTGTCAATGTAACTTCAAATCCAAGTCACACAATGTACTAGCTGGTAGATGTTTTATCCTGGCCCAATTCTCCCCCTGCAGGATGTAAGTAACTTCAGTGAGTGTTCTTGGATCCTAAAAGCTCTTGGCTTTTAATAGAGCATTTGGTACAATGCTTCACAAATTCTTACATTAAAAATCCATTTGAATGGGCTTGTATATGCCATTGACATAGTGTCACATGGACCCTGAAGGACCCTAGCCAATTTGGACTAATCAGATAGGGGACATCTACCATGAAGTGTTTGAGGGACCTTCTGGTAGCCCTATTTTTAGTTAATACCTTTACTAATGATACAGAACCCAGATAATGAGGTGATACACACAGCATTTAATGGTAATACTAACTGGGGAGCCAATGAAACACCAGCAAGGACAGGAGAATTGTAAAAAGGATCAAGGATGTTAGAAATAGCAGCGAAGAAGAACAGCGTGTGATTTAGACTGGAAAAATGCAGAAACGCACCTCAACCCAAACTCTTCAGTGGGAGGAAGACACACAGAGATCAGTGATGCTGAAAAAGACCTAGTAGCAATGGGGAGAGTGCACAGCAAATAGGACACAAGAGCTTGCCAAGCAATATGGCAGCATAAAAACATCCATACAGTTCAAAGCAGAATGTGCAGAGGACTCACGTCACAAAGAAGGAAGGTGATCATTTCAACAGGCTGCCTTGCCTCAATTAACAACTCATCAGATGCCCTCATCTAGCCCACCCTCCATTCATCCACCTCCTCTCCAAGGCCTGGGCAAAGATGTGGGTTTCACTTTGCAGTTAAAAGGTTAACACATCCAGATTCTGGCGCATCCAGGGCAGAAGTGATCCTCAAGGTCAAGGGCCCTTCCTGGAGAACATCCTTTTGCTGATGGCAGCTGAAGATTGATGGTTGGGGAGGGAGCTGGGTCTCCAGTGCACCAGAGTGACCGCATGATAGTGTTAACATTTTTTCTTAAAGTAAGTTGTGAAAACACTCTATGAACCCAAGCTAGGCACAGCGGTAGCTCCCCCACAGGAGGCAGTAGCTGTTCACTGGGTGACCCTTTGACTTTGTAGACCCTTTTTGACTCTGCTATCAGTTCCCTAAGTGTCACTGTCCTTGCCTGGCTGTCACACTGAAAAATGATCTCTGGTTAGTTTTTGCTGGGTGGGCTCATCATACTCCTGCACCTATGAGTGCTCCTCTTATGCCCACACACTTTCCATCCCCACAGGGACTTAATCCCTCCCCAAGCCTTCTTTTTGCTGGCACCCCTACAAGTGATGACCAGGCAAAACACCATCTGGGGAAGGCTGACTTTTCTTTACAAAAAAGAATCCTTTCCAGTGCTTTGCATCCTCCAAGCTGTGCAAAGAGCTAAGTTCCTTACTTGATCCCATAGCGTGGCCTCCTGCCCTTTCCCTTCCAGTGATTTGTTACACTCACTTGTTGCATCTTTTTTCACACTGGATTTTAAGATGGTTGGAGTAGGGATCATGCTCTCCCATGTGTTCATACAGCACCTAGCATAATGAGGTCCTGATCCTGAAAGGAAATTATGTACCTTGTAAAGTTAAATACTCCAAAGTTAGGAAATGCCAGACTTATGCAAACCTTAATTTTCTCCTCTTGTGTGTGCGTGCTGTGCACTGAATGAGGAAGGGGTCATGTGACAAAAAATAATGTGATTGTGTAATTACACAATGTATCAAAATGCATATGCACAAAAGGGAAGAATTAAGGTCACATGAGCAATCATAAATCAGGCATTTCTAACTTCTGAATCCTTGACTTTGCAAGCTTAAACATGTTCTTTTAAAGTAATGATTTGTATAAATAAATTCCTAGGTGTTTGGGGGTCTTTGTTTTGTTTGTTATTGGTTTTATTTTATTTGTTTTATAAAGAAAAAGATAAAACTAATTCTATTCACTGACAATAAAGGCAGTATTAAGGATGCCTACTAGTAGCCTGTGCCCTTCCAGAATGAGTTCAGCAAAACTCAAACTTCTCAAAAGCAGAGGTAAGGTACATGGCCGGATGATTGGAAAAAGGCAAGTATAGTGCCCATCTTTAAAAAAGGGAAGAAGGAGAATTCTGGGAACTACAACCTCACCTCAGTCCCCGGAAAAATCATGGAGCAGGTTCCCAAGGAATCGATTTTGAAGCACTTGGAGGAGAGGAAAGTGATCAGAAACAGTCAACATGGATTCACCAAGGTCAAGTCATGCCTGACCAACCTGATTGCCTGGCTCTGTAGATATGGGGAAAGTGTGGACATGATATACCTTGATTTTAACAAAGCTTTTAATATGGTCCCCACAGTATTCTTGCTAGAAAGTTAAAAAAAGTATGGCTTGGATGAATGGACTATAATGTGGACAGAAAGTTGGCTAGATCGTCAGGCTTAATGGATAGTGATCAACGACTCAATGTCTAGTTGGCAGCCAGTATCAAGAGAGTGCCCCAGGGGTCTGTCCTGGGACTGGTTTTGTTCAACATCTTCGTTAATGATCTGGATGATGGGATGGTTTGCACCCTCAGAAAGTTCACGGATGATACTAAGCTGTGGGGGAGAGGTAGATAAGCTGGAGGGTAGGAATAGGATCCAGAGGGACCTAGACAAATTGGAGGATTGGGCTAAAAGAAATCAGATGAGGTTCAACAAGGACAAGTGCGGAGTCCTGCACTTGGGATGGAATAATCCCATGTACTGCTACAGGCTGGGGACCGACTGGCTAAGTGGCAGTTCTGCAGAAAAGGACCTGGGGATTACAGTGGACAAGAAGCTGGATATGAGTCAGCAGTGTGCCCTTGTTGCCAAGAAGGCTAATGGCATACTGGGCTGCATTAATAGGAGCATTGACAGCAGCTTTAAGCAGGACTAGATGACCTCCTGAGGTCTCTTCCAACCCTAATCTTAAGTCTATGAACCTAAATTCTGTTCTCCCCCCCCCACTCCCGCACCTCCAGGAACTGACAATAGCTACCGGCAATTATCTGCATGCACTGCAGCAGCATTTACTGTGTTAGGTGTAGCTTTAATGAATAGTGGAGCAATTAGTTGAAGTAGCTTAACAGAGCTGCGATTGTGACACAAGGTGATCTGGGGAGGGCTGTGGTCCTTGGAGAGTGGGGATGGGGGAAGACTGTGAGCTCCTCTCCCTGTCTCCTGTGGGTGACCAAAGAACAAAGTTGCATGTGTACTTTGAGAGATCCAGCATACCTCATTTCAGCACTGTGTTGTGTAGGTTGCGTCGGTAGCAGGGAATAGGAGTTTTCTTGCCATGGGGACTGTCAGCCGTTAGATAGGAGATGAGTGTGATCTGAGGGTAATAGAAGGTAAATGCCATTGTGCACACAAGGGTGAAGAGGCTGTTGAAGGGACTATGAAATTTAGCAGATGTGGTGTTTTTCCTGTCACTTAGGCTGTGTGAGTGTAGTGCATGTGTAGCTAGCTCCTGTTCAGTACAGTGCAAAGGCAGAATGGGAGTATGTGCTGTGGATTGGAGCAGCACTCAAAGAAGGCGGAGTTAAGGTTGTGTGGGCGTGCACCTTAACTGTTCATTTCCTGGTCTTCAGAAGTTAGAGGTTTTGCTGAACTCAATGTTCTGGAAGGGCACAATATACCAGGCAACCTTAACTGTGTATTAACAATGTTTCTTGTCAGAGGAATTCAACAGGAGTCCTGACAAATAGCTGTGAAACCCTCTGGCAAAGTGTGTGTCACAGCCCCCGCTAGTGGCTGATCTATACAGAAAGTAACACTCTACTACTACCAGCTAATCATTTAGCTCAGGAGGCAGAGGTCTGCTCAGGGGATCTAGAGGTCCCATACTGATGATGACTATGTGGAGAGTCCAAATGATGAAATAAATGTTTATTTTTGTTTGCTTTTTAAAAAATTACAAAATTTCATACATTGTCTAGTTACATGGCTGCCTAGGAAACCCTCATTTCCTTTTTGATTTAAGGTTGGGGAGAGCTATGCCCAGCTGAGCTGCAAAGGGAGAGGGAGCCAGGAGAAGGGGGGGCTGCATGGCTTTTCTTGTGACTTTAAAAATTAAGGGATAGTTTGAAAACTTGTTGTCCATAGCGCTGGCATTAAGCTCTGATCCCTGTGAAATTATCTGACGAGATCAATGGTTGAAGGACAGCTAGAATGTGGATGGAAAGAGACACAGGAAGGATAAGTAGTGGTAATGGGGCAATGGAGCATGCTTCATCCTGGGGATGCCAGGGCTGGACAACACTTTTCCTGGAATTGCTCCTCCTGGCAGTTGGGGTGGGGGGTTGCCATAGTGCTGAGCATCAGAACAGAGATCAAGGAGACAGTATCTCCTGTGCTCTTACTGTTCTCACTGGTGCCCAGGCTGAGTGGAGAAGGATGAAGTGACATGACTCAAGTCTTTCCCAGGGTTAGAACCTCTCCCTAATAGGGTTTGTAACCATGTTTGAAATAGTTTTCAAGCACAGTTATAGCCAAAAACTCTAACATGGGGTGAGTCCCACAAGATGTGTTCCAAGCATGTTAGGGATCTGTGCTATAGTGCAGTGGGTCAACTGCAGGGATTCTGTAGGGACAGTTAAACAGGAGCTTAAAAACCAACCTCCCTGGACGGGAAACTGTGCTGGAGACACACCAGCTTCCTTGTACTGTACTTCCTTGATAGGAGCAGATTCGGCCTGCAGAAATGTAGTTCTCTGGGTTTCTGCCCCTCCTTGCCCTGGATTCATCTGCCCACCATCTGACAGAACTCAGTTCTGCTCCCACTGGAGTCAATGGAAGGGCCCCATTTACTTAAATGGGACTTAAATCAGGTCCAGAGCCCACAACCCTGGCACCCCTTTCTTCAAGATATTCATCCTCAATTGCCCTACATTTCCCCTCTGGCTCATCTCACACTAAATAATCTTCCTATTCCAGGTGTCTACAGACAGTTCTCACAGCCCCCCTGCCCCCAGTCATTCCTTAGCTGAACTGAGCTACAGCTACTCAGCTCTTTCCCCATAACTGAACCCTTCCTTTGGCCCTCTGGCAATTTCTATAGCTTTGCTCTGCAGCAGGCAATGCCCTGTAGAGAGGTCGACCATGGCACTGCTGTTAGAGGCTCCCTAGGAGACTTGCAGAATCAGCACATCCTCCAGCTGGCCTGATTCTGCTCTCCCCAAATGTGGGGCTATGCTAGCTGAGCTCAGTGCCCCTTGCAGTCAGATTCCTGTGCCCTGAGCATGGCCCTACTGTCTGCTGCTGATGCCAGATATCCCAGTGGGTAAGTCTGCCACCAGCTGATGAGTTACTGAGCAGCACTGAGGAGAGGACTGTGACACCCTGATACCCCAATATTCACCACTGTAATGTAATTAGGATATGTTTTGTACAAAGTATGTCTTCTAAGGTATCATTCTAAAAGTCTTGATCTGCTAGACAGCAATATTTCATTGGATTGTATGTGTTATTGTTGTATGTGAAGTTATGAAGTTTGGCTAGGTATGTGTTACTGAAAAATGTTATGAGGTTGAAAGCACCCACAAACACCCTTTCCGGTACAACAGTAAAAAGGGCAAACAATGTTAATGTCTTATTGAGGAAATGCACTCAAGCACAAGGATTACCCCTGGAACTGTGTACAATAAAAACCTCTCAGAGACAGCACTACACAATGGGAAGTGTTTGACCCAGGTCACAGCAAAAGAGCTTTCTAGCAAGTGGGAAGAAGATAGAAAAGGGGGACAACGACACCATGGGGGAACCTGACTCTCCTTGCAACAACACACCTGGAAACACCTGAGGGGCAAGGACTGAATTGTGGGAAGTGATGGTCCCAGGCTAGAAGGATTTTTAGCCTGTGTATGAAAACCTGGGAAAGCCAAGGCAACTTGTGCCTTAAGAATCTGCTAGCCTGTTTATCACTCAGGGTGAGAATTTGCTAATTGATATCCTATCTAGTGTGTTAAGCTCAGTTTGCGTTTTTTATTTATTAAGGTAATCTGCTTTGATCTGTTTGCTATCACTTATAATCACATAAAATCTATCTTTTGTAGTCAATAAACTTGTTTTTGTTTTCTCTAAAACCAGTTTGTGCAACTCGTAACTGGAGTGGGGGGGCAAAAAGCTGCACATATCTCTTTCCACATTGAGGGTGAGGATGAATTTTATGAGCTTACACTGTACAGTTCTCTGTGCAGCGCAAGATGGTATAATTTTGGGTTTGCATTCCCAACCTTGCCTGTGATGAGTGGCTGATACTGCAGTCTGTCCCAGGGAATGGGGCTAGATGGTGACTGGCAGTAGCCTTACACTGAGGTGAGGTGGGGTTAGTGGGTGGGGGTTCCCCTGGGAGGGGAGTCCCAGCGTGTGTGGGTACTGCCAGGGGGCAGCACCCAGAGCAAGGGGCACTGGGGTCCTGGAGGGACATGGGGGCCAGAAGGGGCAAGGTGGATCACCGGCCTGCAGAGGGCGCTCCGGAGGCTGGATTGAGCTAATTCCCAAAGCAATCAGCAGGAGGCGCCGCAGGGGTGAGTCCAACCCCTTACAGCAAGGTACTGCAGTAATGGCTGAGTAAGGCCCCTGGTGGGAGGGTACCACACCAGATTTGGGAGGATGGGTACCACACCTGGGGCTGCTCATTGAGATGCAGGGAGAAGGAGAAAGAAGAAGCAAGGATCCCCAAGCACAACTCCAAGATTTTCTGCAGTCCATGGTGGGCTGCTCCATGAGAACCTGAGTAGACACAGGGCCGGTGCAAGGATATTTTGCACCCTAGGTGAAACTTCCACCTTGCGCCTCCCACCCCTTCCCCCAGAGAATCGCTTATTATAAACTTTCAAAAATGAATACTGCAAAATATGGCATTGTTCATTAGAATAATATATATTCGGCTTGAAAATTTATTAATTTCATTATTTAGATTACATATTTAATGAAAATAAATGAATAACCTGACATGGTGTGGGGCTGGCTGGCTTGGGGCAGGGGTGTGTGGCAGGGGCTGGCTGGAGACAGGAGTGTGTGGGGCTGGCTGGCTTTGGGCAGGGGAGATGCGGAGCTGGGGTGCGGGGTTGGCTGGAGATGGGGGTGTGGGGCTGGCTGGCTTCGGGCACGGGGGTGCAGCAGGGGCTGGCTGGAGACGGGAGTGTGGGGCTGGCTGGCTTCAGGGAGTGGGGTGTTGCAGGGGTTGGATGGAGGCGGGGGAGCGGGGCTGGCTGGAGGCAGGGCAGGGGGTGTGGGGCTGGCTGGCTTCAGGCAGGGCAGGGGGGATGCGGAGCTGGTTGGAGATGGAGTGCAGGGTTGACTGGAGACAGGGATGTGTGGGGCTGGCTGGCTTCGGGCAGGGCAGGGGGGATGCGGAGCTGGTTGGAGATGGGGGGTGTGGGGCTGGCTGGCTTGGGGCATGGGGGTGCTGCAGGGGTTGGATGGAGGTGGGGGTGCGGGGCTGGCTGCAGGCAGGGCAGGAGGTGTGGGGCTGGCTGAGGGCAGGGTGGCAGGTACCAGGGCCGTCGCTAGATATTCTTGGGCCCTACGCAGACCCCCCGAGTGGGGGGATGCCCCAGGCCTCCGTGAGGGAGGTAGGAGCGGGGGGGGCTGACTTCTGGGGGGGCAGGCCTCTGGGGGGTCAGGGCTGGCTTGGGGGGCAAGAGGGAACCACCCCCCAGCACTCACTGGCAGTGTGGCTGGGGCCGGGTCTCTGTACTTCCTGCAGCCCCAGCCCTGCTGCAGAGCTGAGGGGAGTTGGGGGCAGGGCGGGGCTGAACAGGGGCTGGGCCCTGGGGAAGAGCTAGAGCAGCAGGGAGCAGCGCAGCACCCCCAGCGGCCGGAGGAGGAATGACGTCACTTCCCGGCTGGCCGGAGCTGATCAAAGAGGGTTACACATTTAGCCGGCACCGGGTGAGCATCCCAGACATTTTGGGCACCGCTTTTTGGCGCCCTCAAATCTTTGCGCCCTAGGCGGCTGCCTAGTTTGCCTAGTGGATGCACTGGCCCTGAGTAGACAATGGGGCCTGGGCCATAGTAATGTAATAACGCTCCTCCCCAACCATGCATCAGCAAGATTTGAACCCTGAATCTCCAGCATGAGAGCACAGCTAGCTCATTAGCCAATAGGAGGAGGAGGGTGTTATCTCAAATGGGTGATTGACTGTTGGGCCCTGGTAAGAAGCTCAGTCTGTCTCTTTCTCTCCACTGCTTCTGCTCCATGTAATGCCCCCAGAGGGTGGGATACTGCATCCAAGAGTTACTGGGGGGAGTCCAGCCCATCTCTCTCTCTCTCTCTTCCCTAACCTCTCTCTCATTCCTCTCCTTTAGGAGTTGGGGTAGCTCCAGCCCTATGTGGTGCCCTGGCACAGGAAAAGGGGAAGTGTATTGCTGCAGCAAGCTGTTAGGTGCTGGATCAGTGGGGGTGAAACCCAGCACAACTCTCTTCCCACTCCCCACTACAGCTACTCTGGCAATTCCTGGTTATGGACAGATACCACAAAGCTTCATTCAGCTTGTGCTGGGTAGGGACCTTCCCTAAGACACTGCGAGGGATCCCTGCCCTGAGTAACTGCCATACCCTGGCCACAGCAGCTGTGCTATTCCAACCTCAAAAGCCCTGTACAGAAATCAAGCTCCAAGGACGAAATCTAGGCAGGAGGGGCTGAGACTTTAATCCCATTACCTGATTGCCACCTCATTTAAAAACCACTGGACCCCCAAACTCTATCCTTGCACAAAGTCCTCATACCCCAGGGGCTAAGAATCTCCCACCTACCATGTCCTGTGGATGGACAGAAAACACGAAAAGGGCCATATGAACTCAGATCCCTACAAAAAAAGAAATGTCATTGGCTCTCTCATCCCACCAATTCCAATAAACCTAAGGTGTGCATAACAGTCAGACAACACAGATTAATTCAGCCTGCATGGGCCAAATCCTGACCCAGCCAAGGGCCACGTAGGCCTCTTATTCCTGTGCATGGCAGCTCTATGGTTCACACATTTGGCCACTCCTCACTGTATCCATGGAAGCCCAGAAGGGGGCCAAGAAGACAGAGGCACTGTTTGCCCTATTTCTGGCCCTACACAGCTCCTCATGCTTGGCAGAGTTCTGTATATTTATGATTTTGACAGATAACATCAGTGTTTATTTTTAAGCATTTTTTCATTTTTTTATTAATTGACATTTTCACAGTTGTTCTGAATTATAGGTTTTAAGCATATTTTTCTATTTTTGTATATATAATTTTCACGGTTGAAGAAATTATGGGGGGTGTCAAACAATAATGATTTAATGACAATAGACACAGATACAAAAAGTTCAAGCTTTATAGCCAAACACAAATTGCCAGCATCATGTCAAAATATGCAAAATAAATATCCTTAAACCAAACTGTAATAAGATCTCAAGCAGCATTTTTCTTATTTTGTCTATCTGTTAATTTCAATTATTATTAAGGGAAATATTTTGCCCTCGGTTTCATAGAATCATAGAATCATAGAATATCAGAGTTGGAAGGGATCTCAAGAGGTCATCTAGTCCAACCCCCTGCTCAAAGCAGGACCAATTCCCAGCTAAGTCATCCCAGCCAGGGCTTTGTCAAGCCGGGCCTTAAAAACCTCTATGGAAGGAGACTCCACCACCTCCCTAGGTAACGCATTCCAGTGTTTCACCACCCTCCTAGTGAAATAGTTTTTCCTGATATCCAACCTGGACCTCCCCCACTGCAACTTGAGACCATTGCTCCTTGTTCTGTCATCTGCCACCACTGAGAACAGCCGAGCTCCATCCTCTTTGGAACCCCCCTTCAGGTAGTTGAAGGCTGCTATCAAATCCCCCCTCATTCTTCTCTTCTGGAGACTAAACAATCCCAGTTCCCTCAGCCTCTCCTCATAAGTCATGTGCTCCAGACCCCTAATCATTTTTGTTGCCCTCCATTGGACTCTTTCCAATTTTTCCACATCCTTCTTGTAGTGTGGGGCCCAAAACTGGACACAGTATTCCAGATGAGGCCTCATCAATGTTGAATAAAGGGGAACGATAACGTTCCTCGATCTGCTGGCAATGCCCCTACTTATACAGCCCAGTATAAGTGTGTACAGTGAAATCAACACTGAACAGATTTAACAATAAAAATCAAATCATTCTAAGCCTACAGATTCTAGGCAAGGGTGTCTAGAATCACAGAATATCAGGGTTGGAAGGGACCTCAGGAGGTCATCTAGTCCAACCCCCTGGTCAAAGCAGGACCAATCCCCAACTAAATCATCCCAGCCAGGGCTTTCTCAAGCCTGAACTTAAAAACCTCGAAGGAAGGAGATTCCACCACCTCTCTAGGTAACCCATTCCAGTGCTTCACCACCCTCCTAGTGAAAAAGTTTTTCCTAATATCCAATCTAAACCTCCTGCACTGCAACTTGAGACCATTGCTCCTTGTTCTGTCTATTACACATGGGCCTCAGTAACCTTGGCAGAGATATCTGTGAGGAGAGGAGACCAAGCCCCTTGGTAGCAGTGTCAGCTACACTGTCTAGCTTCAGGCTAGCTACTGCCCCAGTTTCCCCCCAGTTCCAGGAGCTCATCACCAATCCACCTTCCCCCTAACATGTGGGATGATGGCCTGGCTCCCCAGCCCATGAGGGACTCACTGTCATGCCCAGAGTCTTTCAGGCCCTTCTTCCAGGGCACTATTTTATTAATTCAAACATGAACTTGCAAAGTAACAAAAAAACTCACAACCTCAGTAGGCTGCTGGGGCTCAGAGGCCTTTCACTCTGTTCCATGGCTAGTCACAGGAGCCAACCTCCCTCCTGCAGCTTCCATCCAAGCATGCTCTCTCAGCCCTTTATAGAAACCACTGACCCATTCCCAGCTGGCAGAGGCAGTGCTAGCCTATTGGAGGCCCTAAGCAGGAATATTGTTGCCCCCACACAATAATAATAAGTGACTAGGGGTCCCCCTTGAGCTGCTCAGGGGCCTAAGCAATTGCTTAGCTGGTTATGCCTAGTGCTGACTCTGCCATCTGGATCTGAGAAATGAACAGGGCTGGCTGGCTGCCTGAACTGGGAAGGGGCAGGCCACCTGATTACACCTTCAGCTATGACTGACTTGTAGGGAAGGAGGTTCTACTGCACCCTTCTCCTCACCCTGGAAACGGGGTATTCCTTCATTAGCCTGGACCCCTACTCTGCCTAGCTGGCTGCTCCAAATGGAGCTGGCACTGGCCCTCATCAGGGACCTGCTTTTCCCTCTCCTCTCACAGGCTGCTCCACTCTTATTGGGCTGGGAGATCCCACCCCTGCAACTGAAATGTCACTCCTCAGTGACCCAACTCATCACCATATGTGGTGGTGGGGGGAGTGGATGAGGAGTCTCTATGGCTCTGTCTTTACAGCAGCTCTGCAACTGCTGCTGTAAAGTCTCCACTGGCAGGATCTGAATTGTTGGTGGTGGCTGTGGAGCCCAGCTGAGTGACAGTGCTCTGGCTGGGCTCTGAGCCAGGGCTGGGATTTGGCCCCGTTGCTTTAACCTCCAGAGACAGGTTCCTTTAGGCAGTACCTCCCAGCAAGGACAGGGTAATCTGGTGGCTTGTACTAATAGGGAATTGATAAGGGTGAGGAAAGGGCGCCATGCTAAGTGAAATCTACATAGGACTGTCACCAGTGAACAGCATTAAAGAATGATTCCAACTACACCTCTACCCCGATATAATGCTGTCCTCGGGAGCCAAAAAATCTTACCGTGTTAAAGGTGAAACCGTGTTATATTGAACTTGCTTTCATCCACCGGAGTGCGCAGCCCCACCCTCCCGGAGCACTGCTTTACCACGTTATATCCAAATTCGTGTTATATCGGGTCGCGTTATAACGAGGTAGAGGTGTACATCAACATCTGATGGAGACTCTCCACCTCACAGTGCAGCTATCACTTTCCTTTACACCAGTGACAGTAGCAGGTAAATTGTAAACTGGAGTTCAATGCCTCTTCGAGATGGACTTCAGCATTGCCTCTGGTTAGGACCCTGGTTGTCACATCCAGTTCCCATCCTCGTGTACCTTCAACTTCACGGATGTAGCAAATTCCCTTCATTTCAGTTTGTATTTTCTTTTGGCTGTTTTTGGCAGTGATTGTTACATGGCAATGTCTCCTGGAATCTTCTGCTTCACAAAGTTCCATGTCATTTTGACCAATCAACCTTCATGATTTTGATCATGTGTCCAAATTGTTGAAAATCTGTCATGTACTGTATGCTCAACCAACCAGAATGCAAAAATATAACATCCATTAGGAATTCTGTATTTATTATCCTTTAACAGTCTGAAATGGCCTCAACTTCCTTCACAGATTAGCTCCCTGGCATATTCAGAGTCCCATCTGCTGACCTAAGTGTCTAAAATAAGCTTTCACTGCTGTTAGCACTGCAGAGTCAGCCCAGCTCAAAAAGAGAAAGCTGCAGTCCAATACTGAGTTCCCTGGCAAACCCAGAGCAGCTCTGGGAGAGGGAGATGCAACCTAGTCCCAAACCCCCAGCAGAGTCATCTTGGGGAAAGGGGCCAGTAGCTGAAATTGGTTTTAAATAACCACTCATCATTAAGTCTAGTGTCTGGGTGTTGAATCCAGGACTGGAATACCTAAGGAGACTCCATTTCTTGTTAGCCAATGTGGTGAGACAGAAGTTTACTTTTGTTGCTGGATTGGTACATCTTATGAAAGAATAACCACCAGTTTTGGGCTGTGTCTACCCTATTTCTCAGCAGCTTGTCCTGAATTTGGTATCCTCAGTTGTGATCCACTGAGGCACAGTGACAAACTACATCGAAGGGTTGGTACAAGGCTTCACTAAATGGGGTTTGTACAAAGTATTATCAGTGGGAACAGAACTCTTATTCCTGAGCTGAATTCCATGGGCAAGTTGATGAGATGAGGAGGAGGGGAAGTGGTTAATCCCTTTTTTCAGCTTCTGGATTTCCTGAAAATAGGCCAGATCTGAAAGCATTCCTGGCTGGTGTGGAGCATTACAATGCACACTGAATGACATACACCATTCATCAGTCCTTAGGGGAACACATGTGCTGGGGCTCACCCCATACAAGGCCTGGACACCACCTACCTGCAAGTCCCACTTAAGCTCTCAAAGTGAAGAGTAAGTGGTAAGTGGAGGCTAATTCTCACCCATAATGTGGTTCTGCAAAAAGATCCTGCACATGCTCAGTACATAATTCACAAACCCTTAAAGCTGTGTTAATTTAAACCCATTTCCATTGACGACTATTGTTAGATACTCTTCCAACATTCAAACTTCATAAGACTGGCCAGGCTGGGTCAGACCAATGGTCCAACTAGCCTACTATCCTGTCTGCCGACAGTAGCCAGTGCCAGATGTGTCAGAGGGAACGAACAGAACAGGTAATCATCAAATGATCACTCCCATTGTTCACTGGCAATCAGAGGCTAGGGACACCCAGAGCGTGGACATGTATCCTTGCCCATCCTGGCTAATAGCCATTGATGGACCTATCCTCCATGAACTTATCTAGTTATTTTTTGAACCCTGTTGTAGTTTTGTCCTTCACAACATCCCCTGGCAACAAGCTCCACAGATTGACTGTGCTTAGTGTGAAGAAATACTTCCTTTTGCTTATTTTAAACCTACTGCCTATTAATTTCATAGGATGACCCCTGGTTCTTGTGTTATGTGAAGGATTAAATAACACTTCCTTATTCACTTTCTCCACACCATTCATGATTTTATAGACCTCTATAAGACCCCTTAGTTGTCTCTTTTCTAAGATGAACAGTCCCAGTCTTTTTAATCTCTCCTCATATGGAAGCTGTTCCATACCCTTAGTCAATTTTGTTGCCCTTTTCTGTATCTTTTCCAATTCCAATATATCTTTTTTGAGATGGAGTGACCAGAACTCCCCACAGTATTCAATGTGTGAGAGTACCGTGGATTTATATGGAGGCATTAAGATATTTACTGTCTTCTTATTAAGGCTAAGATTTTATCATGGATATTTTTAGTAAAAGCCTGGACAGGTCACAGGCAATAAAGAAAAATTAATGGAAGCCCATGACCTGTCCATGACATTTACTAAAAATATCCATGACAAAATGGGGAGCTCAGCTGTGGGGTCCCCACACCACCCACAGTGGCTGGGCACCTGCAGGGCCCGGCTTAGAGCTCCAGGGACCCCAATCACCTGTGGGGGGCTCAGAGCTCCAGGGTTCCGCACCGCCTGCTGTGGCTCGGAGTGCCCAGGGGCCCTGGGCGGCCAGGAGCTGTGAGGTACCTCCACTGCCTGAGGTGGCCGGGAGCTGCAGGGTACCCCCGCTGCAGCTCCCAGGGCCCTGGGTAGCCGACAGCTGTGGGGTACCCCCACTGCTCACGGCGGCTCAAAGTTCCCGGGGGCCCCAGGCAGCTGGGAACTGCAGGGTAACCCTGCCGCCCACAGTGGCTTGGAGCTCTGGTTTCAGAGTAACAGCCGTGTTAGTCTGTATCCGCAAAAAGAAGAACAGGAGTACTTGTGGCACCTTAGAGACTAACAAATTTATTAAAGCATAAGCTATCGTGGACTACAGCCCACTTCTTCGGATGCATATAGAGCTTATGCTCTAATAAATTTGTTAGTCTCTAAGGTGCCACAAGTACTCCTGTTCTTCTTTTTGGAGCTCTGGGATTCCCCCACCCACCTGTAGTGGCCAAGAGCTATGGGGTACTCCCACCGCCTGCGGCGGCTCGGAGCTCCAGGAGGCCCCCGCCACTGGAGGTGGCAGTGGTACCCTGCTGCTCCCAGCCACTGCAGGGGGACCCTGCAGCTCCCACCCACTGCAGGCTGAAGTCACAGAGGTCTCTGGAAGTCAAGGATTCCGTGACCTCCGTGATAAAATTGTAGCCTTACCCATAATGGAATTGGGCCAGGATAGCAGGGTTACCATCAGTACTCTTTGGGCAAAGTGCATGGGAATGTTAAATGACTTTGGTTTAATATCCCATCAAAATGACAGACACTCCAGCAGCACAACATCAAGTTAGAGCATTGCTCTACTACTAACTCAGAGAAGAGTGTGGCACCTACTGAATCAGCAGCACCACTTCCTGTGGCACTAGCAATAGGAAAACCTGGGACCTGAACAATAAGGACCCAGATTCACTACAGGCATAAGCAGGAGCAACTTCATTGGAGTAAATGGAATTGCACTGCTTTATACCAATGGTGAAAATTGGCTCCAAATTGCTGTTTTTATGCCAGTATTCTTAATTAAAAAAAATACATCTGGCATACCTGAACTATACATTGTACTTAAGCAGAACTGGTACAAATAGGATGTTTTTCAGTGTTTTCTCATTAGATGTCTTTAAAATCTTGAGAAACAATTGATTTAATATCATACAGCAACAGACAAGGGTATAATAGTCAATCTCCCACTCTAACTCTAACCAAACATCAGAGCCAAAGTTCAGCCACCTGTAGCAGCCAAGCTTTCAATCACCTTGGACAGCCACCCTGGTCTTTACAGTGAACAGGAAACCCTGAGCAAGCCCAGCAAATTTGAGATCCACATGGACGTTAAAGTCATTGAGCACTACCGGCCTCTGTGCCTGTGAGGATCTTCGTGCAGGGAATAATGCAGTGCAACATGATGAACCATACACTAGCAATGGTACTCCACCCGACCTTTATCCTACATACCCAATGGATGCACTCTATCAGTGCTAGTTTGGGAGCAGGATGTCTCTTACATTTTATATTGGACATATACAGCACAGCCACATCGTCTCCCCAACAATCCCCCTTTAAATCACACTGTACCTCGTTCCCAGATGGAACCAACTGCACCAAAACCGGTCCTGCAGAATTAGGCAGCCAAAGTAAGGAGCCTCATCCCTTATCAAATCATGGATGATTACTGATTTATTCACCACCAGCCTTCCATTGAACAGTATGACTCCAAAGCCAGGATCTACTTCCAGTACCCTATTGTCCTGAGAAATAACAGACAGTACAAATGTCTTGCTACAGGCCCCTGCCTAACATAAAATCTTCCTTCATCTTGTTTCCTCCTGCCCATAACCATAGGACCTGAGGACTCCAAGCCCTTGCAGCAAGCAGCAGCCATGTTCTATCCTCTTGAACACCCAAAGATGCCATTAAAGGGCTGCAGCCAAACAAGGACGTGCCAAGCAAACTGCAAAGGCCATTTTCAGCAACTCTACCCTGCCACCCCAAATCAAATATGGTAAAATCCCAACACAACCAAGATCCAAACACATGGCCCAAGTACACATCTAGGGCTTGTCTACACAATGGGGTAATGCACCACTGCGGTGTGATTTATTTCTAGAGCACCCTAACTTGTTGCAAATTAATCAGCCTTTTGAGAGGGACTTTGTCAAGGCTTTTTTAGAAGTCTATTAAAACCTAAAAGGAAAATGCACCAACTTTTGCCATGTTATTAATATCTGAATCTCAGAACAGAATCAGGATTCCCAGTAAACTACTACATGGGCAAGCCCAGTGTACAGCCTCCTTACCTCCACAAGATGAGGTGTTGGGTTGAATCCACACATGTTGCAGACCTGCTGTTTACAGGTCGTACACGTATTATAGTTGGAGGGTTCCCCGGAGCCCACATTGATCTCTGATTTGCAAAGGGGGCACAAGACCCTTTCCTTCGGCACTTCCTTTGGCTTGATGACTTGTTCTGCTTTTCCTTGCTTTGTAGCTGGGGCAGTCCCAGGCCTACTCTGTGCTCCAGATGCAGCACTTGAGGCTCTGAGTCCAGCTTCTTTGCTGGCATCACTGAAGAGAATTTTTGGAGGCACTTTGCCAGGGGACTGCTGACTTTGCAGGGTGGCCTCTGGCTGGACGGACATGAGTGTGCTTGCCTGGGTCAAAAGAGAAGCCCCAAACCCGAAGAGCTTTCCTGTGAGGCCCTCTTGGGGTTGCTCTTGTGCTGCAGCACTGTGGGGGGGTGCTGAAGTCTTTGCTGGGGAGTCTCCCACAGTCTGTCTCTGGTCACAGGAGGAAGGCTTTGCTTGATGCTGAGGGGAAGACCTCCCCACTTCCTGAGGTGCAGCAGGTTTTGGCTGGCCTTGGGTGTGTTGTTCCCTCTGTGCTGTAGCTGGGGGTGGTTTTGGTGACTCTGATTGCAGAACACCAGCACCATGCCTAATGCCTGGCTGCACAGTTCCTGGTGGTTTCTCCTGTCCTGTCATTCCCAGGAATGGAGGCTGGGGATGTTTGGCTGGAGAGTGGGATGGAGAAAGTGAAGAGGAATGTAGCTGCTGCTGGCTTTTGGAGCGAGGTGCGGTGATCATGTCCATTCCCAAAGCTCTCTGCATCTGGCAATTCAAACATAACCATTCTTTCACCTAAAAGGCAAAAAAGACAATGCAGTGAGTGATGGATACTGACCATGATCAAGGACAGGATCCACACAGCCAATGGCAACACAAGCAGTTTTCTGTACCTACCAACCTCAAAGCTAACTGCCCAGGCTCTGCTAACTCTAGGAACATAATTAAGGCACTATCACAACCTCTCTATGCTGAGAAACATTTTGCAATTAGATACGCATGAGCAGAGGGCTCTTTCAGGTACAATTCTTCTGTACCCCACCTGTGGCTAGAGAAATGTGCAGAGAAGTACACTGTTCTTGTATGTCTAATACCTTACAGCAGTGGTTCTAAACCTCTTTTGGGCTCATTTATAAATGTTTATGGCCTGTCACAATGCAGTAAGGGAGTGGAGGCCCTGGGGTGGTTTTGGTTGGCTCCTACCCCCGGGGAAGTAGGATCCTGCCCAGCACTCACCCCACAGTGGTGGCTCCTGCAGCTCCTGTGCTGTGGGGCTGGCTGGGCTTGGCTCTCCACTTTGGGCATTGCAGCTTCCGGGGTTGCAGTGCCCAGAGCCATAACCAGGGTGAGATGAGCGGGGCAGCCGCCCAGGGTGAAAAGCTGCAGGGACTGGAAAATGGAGCGGTGGGGGGGGGTCACGTGCCTCCCCAGATTTCTGCCTTCAATTTAGCACAGAGGTTTCCAAACTGCAAGGGGCACTTCCCAGTTTGAAAACCATCACCTCCTGCCAGGGCCGGCTCCAGGCACCAGCTTGCCAAGCAGGTGCTTGGGGCGGCCACTTCGGAGAGGGGCGGCACGTCCTGCTATTCAGCAGCAATTCGGCGGACGGTCCCTCACTCCCGCTCGGAGTGAAGGACCTTCCGCCAAATTGCCGCCGCAGTTCGCGATCGCGGCTGCTTTTTTTTTTTTTTCTGAGGCTGCTTGGGGCAGCCAAAACCCTGGAGCCAGCCCTGCCTCCTGCTAGAAGACAGCTGATCGGAAGGTGGTGGGAGCCGCTCGGCTCGTTCGGGCCCCTAGTTCTCTGCCCAGCAGCTCTCCCTGCCCTGGTCTCTGAGTCAGGCCACCTCTAAACAGCTGGGCACTACCCAGGCAGCAGCAAGCGAGTGCCTCAGGAAGCATCTCATGGCAGGCAGGCTCTGCGGGCAGAGGTTGGCTTCAGGGGGTGGCACCAGCTGGTGCTGGGCTTCTTTGGGGCAGAGGCAAGAGTGAGTTGGGCACAGCTCTGAGATATGCCGACCGCTCTGCCTGGGGATTGTCATCTCTCCCGGGCAGGCAAACTGTTGACTGTGAAAGCAAAAGGCTAGTTTTCACTCCATAAATCAGGATTTACTGGATGGAAATTAAAAGTATAAAATGCCTTGGCTAAGTAGCGATAAATGAAAAACTCCCTCCTTGAGAGACATTCCCTGTGTCACACTAATGTCTGCGTTAAGTTAATTAAAGAGGCTGTATAGGAGCTGTGAGCCTTTTGATTCTAAGAATCCCCAGGACGCCCATGCATCTGTATAAATATTAATGTATAAAACTGTTTGCAGGATAATCAGCTCTGCATACGTAGTGCTTCTCTGAGACAAGCGATTAGGGCCCTAAAAAGGAAAACACCATTCGCAAATGAGACCTGCCTAAGCCATAAAAGTCCTGGACTGTTAACTGCTGACCTGACCTTCAGGACACAAGATGTGTCCAGCACTTCTACCCAATGAACCATGAGGGGGCACACTGTACTTCTGCTCGTACAGAGGGAATGTAGAGCTTGCTTGGCCTAGCTAGAGGAGGTGCAGCTGATGCCAGTCGGCAAGAGATTCAGAACGAAGGTACAAACTAGTACCCCACTCACATAGCTTCACCTTCTACATGGGCAAGCCTGCACATAGCCACGAGTGACAAACACCAACAGCAATCCTAGCTGGATGTACCCAGGCTAAATATGGCAAGGCAGTACCCACACCACAGTTAAGGGGGTAACTACATTCCCATTATAACTGGATTTTTCCTCCTCCTAATATGCTCAGAAAAAAAATTATTACTGGGTCCAAATATTCCTATTAATGTAAATGACAACACATTTAAAAATTCTGCTCTCAGTCTTAGCAATATGTAGCAGTAAATTTCACAGGCTAATTACGTGGTGTGTAAAGAAGTATTTCCTTTTGATCCGTGTTAAATCTGTTGCCTTTTCATTTCATTGAATGTCCCATTGTTCTTGTATTATAAGAGAGTAAACTGGACTGCCTCAAACTACTGTGCTGTATGAAAAGGGAAACTGAGGCACACTACCATATTGCTTTTACCACTAAATGCCAAGATTTCTATACTATGCACAATATTAATATCTACATTGTCTTGATATTAATTGGGTTCCAAACATTTGCCAGAGCTTATCATAGAACCATAGAATATTAGGGTCGGAAGAGATCTCAGGAGGTCATGTAGTTCAATCCCCTGGTCAAAGCAGGACCAACACCAACTAAATCATCCCAGCCAAGGCTTTGTCAAGCCGGGCCTTAAAAACCTCTAAGGATGGAGATTCCACCACCTCCCTAGGTAACCCATTCCAGTGCTTCACCATCCTCCTAGTGAAATAGAGTTTCCTAATATCCAACTTAGACCTCTCCCACTGCAACTTGAGACCCTTGCTTCTTGTTCTGTCCTCTGCCACCACTGAGAACAGCCTAGTTCTGTCCTCTTTAGAACCCCCCTTCAGATAGTTGAAGGCTATCAAATCCCCCCTCACTCTTCTCTTCTGCAGACTAAATAACCCCAGTTCCCTGAGCCTCTCCTCGTAAGTCATATGCCCCAGCTCCCTAATCATTTTCATTGCCCTCTGCTGGACTCTCTCCAATTCGTCCACATCCTTTCTGTAGTGGGGGGAACCAAAACTGGACACAATACTCCAGATGTGGCCTCACCAGTGTCGAATAGACAGGAATAATCACTTCCCTCGATCTGCTGGCTATGCTCCTACTAATACAGCCCAATATTCCGTTGGCCTTCTTGGCAACAAGGGCACACTGCTGACTCATATCCAGCTTCTCATCCACTTTAATTCCCAGGTCCATTTCTGCAGAACTGTTGCTTAGCCAGTCGGTCCCCAGCCTGCAGCGGTGCATGGGATTCTTTCTTCCTAAGTGCAGGACTCTGCACTTGTCCTTGTTGAACCTCATCAGATTTCTTTTGGCCCAATCCTCCGATTTCTCTAGGTCACTCTGGACCCTATCCCTACCCTCCAGTATATCTACCTCTCCCCCAAGCTTAGTGTCATCTGCAAATTTGCTGAGGGTGCAATTAATCCAATCATCCAGATCATTAATAAAGATGTTGAACAAAACCGGCCCCCGGACCGACCCGTGGGGCTCTCCGCTTGATACCGGCTGCCAACTAGACATCGAGACGTTGATCACTATCCATTGAGCCCAACAATCTAGCCAGCTTTCTATCCACCTTATAGTCCATTCATCCAATCCATACTTTTTTAACTTGCTGGCAAGAATACTGTGGGAGACCATATCAAAAGTTTTGCTAAAGTCAAGATATATCACATCCACCGCTTTCCCCATATCCACACAGCCAGTTATCTCATCATAGAAGGCAATCAGGTTGGTCAGGCATGGCTTGCCCTTGGTGAATCCATGTTGACTGTTCCTGATCATCTTCCTCTCCTCCAAGTGCTTCAAAATGGATTCCTTGAGGACCTGCTCCATGATTTTGCTGGGGACTGTAGTTCCCCAGGTTCTCTTTCTTCCCTTTTTTAAATATGGACACTAAATTTGCCTTTTTCCAATTGTCCAGGACCTCCCCTGATTGCCATGAATTTTCACAGATAATTGCCAATGGCTCTGCAATCACATCAGCCAACTCTCTCAGCACCCTTGCATGCATTAGATCTCGACCCATAGACTTGTGCACGTTCAGCTTTTCTAAATAGTCTTTAACCAGTTCTTTCACTACTGAGGGCTGCTCACCTCCTCCCCATACTGTGTTGCCCAGTGCAGCAGTCTGAGACCTGACCTTGTCTGTGAAGACCGAGGCAAAAAAAGCATTGAGTACTTCAGGTTTTTTTTCACATCATCTGTCACTATGTTGCCTCTCTCATTCAGTAAGGGACCCACACTTTCCCTGACCTTCTTCTTGTTGCTAACATACCTGTAGAACCCCTTCTTGTTACCCTTTACATCCCTTGCTAGCTGCAACTCCAATTGTGCCTTGGCCTTCCTGATTACACCCCTGCATGCTTGAGCAATATTTTTATACTCCTCCCTAGTCATCTGTCCAAATTTCCACTTCTTGTAAGCTTGTATGGATAAAGTAGCTATGTTCTTTAGCTCTTGGCAAGATCACATGAGTCATACAGGAACCATGCTGCAAGACCAGATCCAATCCACTATTGTTCTAACCAAGTCTTACCTTGAGTTTGTAAAGAAGTTCAATCATTTTATTGAACATGACTTAGATAAACCATTTCTGTTATACACTGATACAGCTTCTAACCCAATACTAGCTGTAGTAAGGCAGAACCAAGGATGGGTAGGGTGACCAGATCGCAAGAGTGAAATATCAGGACACATCTGGCGAGTGGGCGGGGGAAGGAGTAGACAGACACAGGTGCACAGCCCTGACCGGAGCCAGAGACACACTGGTCCGCCTGGCCCTGTGCTACCAGCTTGCCCCTTCCTGTTGGGGGTGGGCCCATGCTGCGCCACACAAGTACCCTGCCCAGCGCCCCCTGGCTCCACTATGCCCAGAGCCCCCCTACAACCTTTCCACCACAAATGCACAGTGCTGTGCACACACATCTGCCCAGTGCCCCCCTGCCCACAGCCCCACCACAGCTGCCCAGCACCCCACACAGAACCCCCCACTCACTCGTTTCTCAATACGCACAGATTTCACCTCCCTCCCTTCCTTCCTCCCTCCCAGTGCCCTTCCCCACAGCCCCACCACCACAACTACACAATGCCCCACACAAACCTGCACTGCCCATTGTCCTGACACACACAAACCTCCCCCCGCTGCCCAGCACCCTCCACACTCTCACAGCCCAGCACCCCCCCACACCTCCCAGACACTCACTCCATCACACCCTGCCCCCTTCCCTGGCCCCACTCACCAGCCCTGCTGGGAGGTCTTTGGCTCCTAGGGTGAGAGCGGCGAGGGGGGTCTCCAGATTCTCCACGTGCTGCGTCCGCCACAAGTGCAAGCTCAGTGGCTCCTATTGGCCGGGAAAAGCGCCAATGGGAGCTGCCAGAGTCACGTAGCGGGGCTTGCCGGTGCCAGCAGCATGCAGAACCCCCCCACCCTAAGAGCCAGGGGGCGAGGTGGGGAGTCCCGGTAGTGCACACCTGGGGCAGCTCCCATCCCAGGAAGCATCCGGCAGGCTGATCCCCCTGGCTCCTAGGGTCGTGGGTCGGGTCGGGTGGAGGGGGCGGAGGGCTCTCTGCCCGCTCCTGGCGCCTGGAAGCCCCGCCCCTGCAGCATGTGGTGCTCCTGCCGCCAGGCGGGCGCTGGGAGCTGCCCCAGGAAGCGGAAAGCGGTGGTGCCACAGCTGTGCCGCTGCAGCCGCGGTCTGGACAGTCCCCGATATCAGGACAAAGGGTGTCCCAACCGATGTAAGGTCGGGACATGGGACAAATCCCCTAAAATCAGGACAGTCCTGATAATATCGGGACGTCTGGTCACCCTAAGGATGGGGAGCTCTTGGGATGCAGTCAGTAATGTTTGTGTCATCCCTTCCTGCATCAATTTTGCGCTGGGGCTGTGACGTTATTGACATGAACTGTGACCGTATAGATCATTGTTGCAAACAAGGTCATATAGTGCCACCAAATCTTGTACAAAGGAGGTCATGTAAGGTGTCCATGAAATGGTTTGCCATTACTATATGTAATTTATTCCATTTAACCAATTCTAACTCTCATCTATATTTCTTTCTTTTTATGAATAAACCTTTGGGTGGGGAAGCCATAAGTTTGGGAAACCATAAGTTTGGTCAGGCCAAACCCCAAAATGTCTCCCTGCTTCAGTCACCCGGCTATCTCCATTACCAGTGACTCCTAGTGCTCCTCCACAGTCTCCCTTGTCTGGGGAAACAGTCCTTACTGCCTGGTGGCTGCCTCAGCTGGCAGGCTAGTAACCCTTTCTCTCCGGTAGGGAAGCTGCTAGCTCCTGCCTCTTTGCCAGTCAGCCCCCAACTGAGCTAGGTCCTTTCTGTCCTCCGCTCTCCAGGCCTGGCATTGTTGCAGGGCTAGCTGGGGCCCCAAGGCTCTCTTTAACCTATGCCATGCTGGCAGGCAGTTTCTCCACTTCATCACAAGGTCCTTCCGTTTTCCATACAGTCCTCTCTAGACTTACCTAAATTAAGTACTTTTGCATCACCCATAAAGTTTGACATTTCATTGTTCAACTGCCTCTGCAGATCATGAATACAGATATTAAATAACCCCAGTTCTGGGGCACCCCCTTATGAACTTCCTTTCATATTAAGAACCAGCAGAGCTGAGAAAGGGATGGAGCAAAAGTGGGTTTTAGTCTTGTTTTGCTCTTCCCTGATTCTGGGGCCAGCTGAGGACTAGCATGCTTGCCTCAGGTGTGCTCTAAATTATATATGGCTGCACAAGTTCCCAAGGGGCCATTCCACAGCTAGGGATCCCCAGAACACAAGAATGAACTGGCTAGGCCTGCTCCTCAGCCACACCCTCAACCCCACACCCTATGCTGGGGTCAGGAGGGCTATGGGATAGACCTAACCCAACCATCTTTGGGTCATGGTGCTCAGTTTTGGTACAATGCCTCCCTCAAGGATGTTGAGCTACTATATTCACAAGTTACTTCTTGAGTATTTCACTTAGAACTAAATTAAGAGAAGCCTCAATTCTTCTCCAACAATTACACACGCCGATTGTTTCTCCAGACTGCCCTATATGAGCAATTTAACCAGTTGAGATTTGGGTAGTTCAAGTTATTACTATTTAGCAGATTTCATGATCTCTTTGCTCTGTCTCAACGTTGTGCCCTTGCTAACAGTATTCTGATCTGCAGGCCTGTCATAACTATAAAGGGAAGGGTAACAGCTCTCCTGTGTACAGTGCCATAAAATCCCTCCTGGCCAGAGACTCCAAAATCCTTTTAACTGTAAAGGGTTAAGAAGCTCGGGTAACCTGGCTGACACCTGATCCAAAGGACCAATAAGGGGACAAGATACTTTCAAATCTGGGGCGGGGGAAAGGCTTTTGTTTGTGCTCTTTGTTTTTGGTTGTCGTTCGCTCTTGGGACTGAGAGGGACCAGACATCAATCCAGGTTCTCCACATCTTTCTAAACAAGTCTCTCATATTTCAAACTTGTAAGTAAACAGCCAGTCAAGGCGTGTTAGTTTTTATCTTTGTTTTCTCAACTTGTAAATGTACCTTTTACTAGAGTGTTTATCTCTGTTTGCTGTACTTTGAACCTGAGGCTGGGAGGGGGTCCTCTGAGCTCTTTAAGTTTGATTACTCTGTAAAGTTATTTTCCATACTGATTTTACAGAGATGATTTTTACCTTTTTCTTTAATTAAAAGCCTTCTTTTAAAGAACCTGATTGATTTTTCCTTGTTTTTAGATCCAAGGGGGTTGGATCTGTATTCACCAGGAGTTGGTGAAAGGAAGGAGGGGGGATGATTAATTTCTCCTTGTTTTAAGATCCAAGGGGTTTGGATCTGTATTCACCAGGGAATTGGTGAAGAGTTTCTCAAGGCTTCCCAGGGAAGGGAATCCGCTTGGGAATGGTGGCAGCGGACCAGATCTAAGCTGGTAGTTAAGCTTAGAAGTTTTCATGCAGGCCCCCACATTTGTACCCTAAAGTTCAGAGTGGGGAAGCAGCCTTGACGTGGTGGCAGAGCGGTGGGATTCATTTTAAACCCAAAAGCCAGTAAGATTTTTTTTCCTTCTAGCTGCTTGGAAAGCAGAGCTGAAGGTAGATGCATATCTTATCTCTCCTTGCCTGAAGGCAGAGGTGTTAAGTTTTTTTAACAAGGGCCTTTGTTAAGAGAAGGGTTCAATTAATGAGCAAACAACTGGTAAAAGGAATTTACAAGCTGAATTGTTTTTTTTTTCTTTTTACATCCTCGGGAGTAGCTAGTTAGAAAGTCTCTGTTAACTCAGCAGCAGCCTGAGCTGAGTGCATCCCAGTTTCAGTCAACTGCAGAGGGGTGTGACCCAGCACAAGAAAACAGGAAAATGACTACAAAAGAAGAAAAAGCCAAAGAGGAGGCCCACAAGAGAGAGATGGAGCTGAACGAAAAAGAGATGGGGAGAGAGAAAAAGAAAGGAAGCATGAACTGGAAGTAGCAAGGGCTAGGCCGGATACAACCACCAATCCTAACAAACCCTCTCCAGGTACCACTTCCCATCCCAGAAAATTCCCCACCTACAAGGCAGGCGATGATACTGAGGCCTTCTTAGAAAATTCTGAAAGGGCCTGCCTTGGATACAGCAACACTCCAGACCAGTACATGGTAGAGCTGAGGCCGCAGCTCAGTGGACCCTTAGCAGAGGTGGCGGCTGAAATGCCTAAGGAAAACATGAACAGTTATGAACTTTTTAAAAACAAGGCCAGACTCAGAATGGGGCTAACACCCGAGCATGCCCGTCGGCGGTTCAGAGCCCTAAGGAGGAAACCAGACGTGTCATTTACCCGGCATGCCTACCACATTGACAAAAATTGTGATGCCTGGGTATCAGGAGCAAATGTTAAATCTCTGGAAGATATGCATCTGAAGAAGTGAGGTTCTTACCCACGAAAGCTTATGCTCCCAGTACTTCTGTTAGTCTCAAAGGTGCCACAGGACCCTCTGTTGCTTTTTACAGATTCAGACTAACACGGCTACCCCTCTGATACTGGAAGATATGGTTTCCCTAGTAAAAATGGAGCAGTTTTTAGAGGTGTTCCTGAGGAAACAGAAAGGTACATCCTAGATAGGAAGCCCAAAACTGTAACCGAGGCGGGGGAGATTGGAGCCAAATGGGTGGAGGTGGCAGAAAAGAAAAAAACTAGTTGCAGTTGGAGCGAATACCAGAAGGGGCAAGCCAAAACAAAACCTTACCACTGGGGACAACCCAAGGCCCCACCCACATCCCAAGGGAAACCCCAGATGCCTTCTCATCCCACCAGTCTCCACCAACCAACATCGCCCCGGTGATACCTTAGCAGGGCGATGTTTTAAATGTAATGAACTGGGACATATAAAGGCTCACTGCCCCAAGAACCCCAACCGATTACAGTTCATTACACCACAATCACATCAAAGATCCCCAAACCTAGATGCCTCTCTCATACCCTCGGAGCGAAGGGAAACCTTGAGAGTGGGCGGAAAGAAGGTTATCGCTTGGAGGAACACTGGGGCACAAGTGTCAACTATCCACCAATCCCTAGTGGACCCCAAACTCATCAACCCGGAGGCTCCAGTGACAATTCAACCCTTCGTGTCACAGTCTGTAACCTTGCCTACAGCCAAGTTGCATGTCCAGTACAAGGGCTGGTCAGGAATGTGGACTTTTGCAGTCTATGACAATTATCCCATCCCCATGCTGCTGGGGGAAGACTTGGCCAACCATGTGAAGCTAGCCAAGAGGGTGGGAATAGTCACCTGCAGCCAGGCTAAGCAAGCTTTCACCCCCATCCCTGTTCCTGAGCCGTCCACCAGGGCCCCGTCTGTGTTACCAGAGACCCAAACAAAGGTGGTGGAACCGGATCCCCTGCCAACGACTGCAACAGCCGTAGTGGATCCAATCCCAGAGACCCATCCAAAGCCAGTCCCAGAACCAGAACTGGCAACGCAACCAGCACCAGAACCATTGCCAGCACTGAGTCCAGCGCTTGCAAACCTGTCTACAACTCCAATGCTGGAGGGCACCAGCGAGCCTGAACTGGCGGAAGCAGCAGATAACCCTACCCAAGAGGCTCAGCCAGAGCCTGAAATACCACATAGTGCACCAGCGGATAGCGGTTCACAGTCAATGGAAATAGCCCCAGAACCTGCATCGCTTCCAGAGGGACCAAGCCCCAGTCCACAGTCCAAGGAGGAACTGATGTCTCTGGCATCAAGGGAAAAGTTCCAGGCCGAGCAGGAAGCAGATGACAGCCTTCAGAAAGCTTGGGCGGTGACATGGAGCAACCCACCGCCTCTCAGCTCTTCTAACTGATCCCGGTTTGTTGTAGAACAAGGACTTTTATATAAGGAGACTCTTTCTGGTGGGCACCAGAAAGACTGGCATCCTCAAAGACAATTGGTAGTTCCCACTAAGTATCGGGTAAAGCTCTTGAGCTTAGCCCATGATCATCCCAGTGGCCATTCTGGGGTGAACAGAACCAAAGTCCGGTTGGGGAAGTCCTTCCACTGGGAGGGAATGGGCAAGGACATTGCTAATTATGTCCGGTCTTGTGAGGTGTGCCAACGAGTGGGAAAGCCCCAAGACCAGGTTAAAGCCCCTCTCCAGCCACTACCCATAATTGAAGTCCCATTTCAGCGAGTAGCTGTGGATATTCTGGGTCCTTTCCCAAAGAAGACACCCAGAGGAAAGCAGTACATACTGACTTTCATGGATTTTGCTACCCGATGGCCGGAAGCAGTACCCTTAAGCAACACCAGGGCTAAAAGTGTGTGCCAGGCATTAGCAGACATTTTTGCCAGGGTAAGTTGGCCCTCCGACATCCTTACAGATTTGGGAACTAATTTCCTGGCAGGGACCATGAAAAACCTGTGGGAAGCTCATGGGGTGAATCACTTGGTTGCCACCCCTTACCACCATAAAACCAATGGCCTGGTGGAGAGGTTTAATGGAACTTTGGGGGCCATGATACGTAAATTCGTAAATGAACACTCCAATGATTGGGACCTAGTGTTGCAGCAGTTGCTTTTTGCCTACAGGGCTGTACCACATCCCAGTTTAGGGTTTTCACCATTTGAACTTGTGTATGGCCGCGAGGTTAAGGGGCCATTACAGTTGGTGAAGCAGCAATGGGAGGGGTTTACGCCTTCTCCAGGAACTAACATTCTAGACTTTGTAAGCAACCTACAAAGCACCCTCCGACACTCTTTAGCCCTTGCTAAAGAAAACCTAAAGGATGCTCAGGAAGAGCAAAAGGCCTGATATGATAAACATTCCAGAGAACGGTCCTTCAAAGTAGGAGACCAAGTCATGGTCTTAAAGGCGCTCCAGGCCCATAAAATGGAAGCGTCGTGGGAAGGACCATTCACGGTCCAGGAACGCCTAGGAGCTGTTAACTATTTCATAGCCTCCCCCACCTCCAACATAAAGCCTAAGGTATACCATGTTAATTCTCTTAAGCCCTTTTATTCCATAGAATTAAACGTTTGCCAGTTTACAGCCCAGGAAACAGATGACGCGGAGTGGCCTGAAGGTGTCTACTACGAAGGAAAAAAGGATGGTGGCGTGGAAGAGGTGAACCTCTCCATGACCCTTGGATGTCTGCAGCAACTGCAGATCAAGGAGCTGTGCACAAGCTTTGCACCAATTTTCTCAGCCACTCCAGGACAGACTGAATGGGCATACCACTCCATTGACACAGGTAATGCTCACCCAATTAGAACCCCACCCTACCGGGAGTCACCTCATGCCCAAACTGCTATACAAAGGGAGATCCAGGACATGCTACAGATGGGTATAATCTGCCCCTCTAATAGTGCATGGGCATCTCCAGTGGTTCTAGTTCCCAAACCAGATGGGGAAATATGCTTTTGCGTGGACTACCGTAAGCTAAATGCTGTAACTCGTTCTGACAACTATCCAATGCCATGCACAGATGAGCTATTGGAGAAACTGGGACATGCCCAATTCATCTCTACTTTAGACTTAACCAAAGAGTACTGGCAAGTACCACTAGATGAACCCGCTAAGGAAAGGTCAGCCTTCGTCACCCAGGCAGGGGTGTATGAATTCAATGTACTCCCTTTAGGGTTGCGAAATGCACCCGCCACCTTCCAAAGACTTGTAGATGGTCTCCTAGCGGGATTGGGAGAATCTGCAGTTGCCTACCTCGATGATGTGGCCATTTTTTCTGATTCATGGACAGAACACCTGGAGCACCTGGAAAAAGTCTTCGAGCGCATCCGGCAGGCAGGACTAACTGTTAAGGCTAAAAAGTGTCAAATAGGCCAAAACAGAGTGACTTACCTGGGGCACCAGGTGGGTCAAGGAACTATAAATCCCCTACAGGCCAAAGTGGATGCTATCCAAAAGTGGCCGGTTCCAAAGTCAAAGAAACAGGTCGAATCCTTCTTAGGCTTGGCCGGATATTATAGGCGATTTGTACCACACTACCGCCAAATCGCCGCCCCGCTGACAGACCTAACCAGAAAGAAACAGCCAAATGCAGTTCAGTGGACTGATGAGTGTCAAAAGGCCTTTAACCAGCTTAAGGCAACACTCATGTCTGACCCTGTGCTAAGGGCCCCAGACTTTGACAAACCATTCCTAGTAACCACAGATGCGTCCGAGCGATGCGTGGGAGCAGTTTTAATGCAGGAAGGACCAGATGAAGAATTCCATACTGTCGTGTTTCTCAGCAAGAAACTGTCTGAGAGGGAAAGCCACTGGTCAATCAGCGAAAAGGAATGCTATGACATTCTATACGCGCTGGAAAAGCTACGCCCATATGTTTGGGGACGGCGTTTCCAACTACAAACAGACCATGCTGCGCTACAGTGGCTTCATACCGCCAAGGGGAATAACAAAAAACTTCTTCGGTGGAGTTTAGCTCTCCAAGATTTTGATTTTGAAATACAACACATTTCAGGAGCTTCTAACAAAGTGGCTGATGCACTCTCCCGGGAAAGTTTCCCAGAGTCAACTGGTTAAAAATTGTTCTTGGAATGGAACATATTGTTAGTTTTTATATAATCAGTAGTATGTCTAAAGGTACATGTGTCTTATTAACTCTGTTTTCTCCTAGAGCTCCAGGAAGAAATCACAGCCAGTGTGGAACCGGACGTCCAACACTATCTGTGATTTGGAGGGCGTGTCATAACTATAAAGGGACCCAAAGGACCAATAAGGGGAAAAGATACTTTCAAATCTGGGGGGGCGGAAAGGCTTTTGTTTGTGCTCTTTGTTTTTGGTTGTTGTTCGCTCTTGGGACTGAGAGGGACCAGACATCAATCCAGGTTCTCCACATCTTTCTAAACAAGTCTCTCATATTTCAAACTTGTAAGTAAACAGCCAGTCAAGGCGTGTTAGTTTTTATCTTTGTTTTCTCAACTTGTAAATGTACCTTTTACTAGAGTGTTTATCTCTGTTTGCTGTACTTTGAACCTGAGGCTGGGGGGGGGTCCTCTGAGCGCTTTAAGTTTGATTACCTGTAAAGTTATTTTCCATACTGATTTTACAGAGATGATTTTTACCTTTTTCTTTAATTAAAAGCCTTCTTTTAAAGAACCTGATTGATTTTTCCTTGTTTTTAGATCCAAGGGGGTTGGATCTGTATTCATCAGGAGTTGGTGAAAGGAAGGAGGGGGGATGGTTAATTTCTCCTTGTTTTAAGATCCAAGGGGTTTGGATCTGTATTCACCAGGGAATTGGTGAAGAGTTTCTCAAGGCTTCCCAGGGAAGGGAATCCACTTGGGAATGGTGGCAGTGGACCAGATCTAAGCTGGTAGTTAAGCTTAGAAGTTTTCATGCAGGCCCCCACATTTGTACCCTAAAGTTCAGAGTGGGGAAGCAGCCTCGACAAGGCCAAAGATCCTGTAATTGCATTCTCATAACCTGGGATTTCTCCTCATTACTCTACTTCACGGCAGTTTCTGTTCTGTTACTGACATGTCCAGCAGATGTCATTGTCTCGAATGCTAATCAGCACATCAGCACATCAGCTTCCCCAAGCTTGTAGTTGAAATAGTCCCTAAAAACTTGTCAGCTTTCTGGGACCCCTTTGATTAAAGGCAGAGCCCATCCCTTCTGAGCAGGCTCTCTCGTCCCCAAAGAGTCCACCAGTACCCAGAGCCGGCGCTTCCACTAGGCGACCCTAGGAGATTGCCTAGGGTGGCAGGATTTGGGGGGCGGCAATTTGGTGGTGGGGGTCCTTCTGCTTCGGGTCTTCGGCGGAAATTCAGCAGCGGGTCCTTCACTCGCTCCAGGACCCGCCGCCGAAATGCCCCGAAGACGCGGGAGCAGAAGGACCCCTGCTGCCGAATGCTCAGAGGAGGAGCACTGCTGCCTAGGTCAGCAAAAACCCTGGCACCACTCCTGCCAGTACCTAATACATTTAAATCTCTCCGCTTTATCTTCTCATCCAGAGTTTGAAACCCTATCCTTCCAAACTGTTACCCAGAGATCAGAGGCACCTCTACTGCTGAACTACTCCAGCAGGGGAGGAATCCTTGAATCCCCTTGTGCAAGGAGCATGAGGCTACAGAAAAAACAGCTACTAACCTGTTCAGTAACTGTTGTTCTTTGAGTGACTGCACATGTCCATGCCACTTTTGGTGTCTGTGCATCCAGTGCACCGCCATCAAAAACTTTTTCCCTGTTGGGTGGCTTGAGTAGCCCTCTGCTGCCACATGCCACTGCATGCAGGCATATAGGGCAGAGCTGCCTCCAGCTCCCTTCAGTAGTTCTTGCTAGATCTCCACTGTAGAAATGTAGGAGGGTGAGTTGTGGAATGGACATGTGCAACACATCTTGAAGGACAACAGTTACCAAACAGGTTAGTAAATGCTTTTTCTTCTAGTGATTGCCACATGTGCATTCCAATCTTAGTGATTCACAAACCGTGAAACAGAAAGTGGGATTAGAGCCTATTTGAATAAAGATTGGAGAACAGCTCATCCAACTCTAGCATCTTCTCTCAAGTCTTGAGTGACAGCATAATGGGAAGCAGCTGCCCATAAATAAGCTGGGAAGCTGGGAGAGGAAGAGGCCCAAGAAAAGGAGAAGGAATGGATGTATGACCTGGACATGATGGAAAAACATGGACTGATCCCAGAATCACTAATCTCTCCTTCCACTCAAGGAACCCTCAGCTTGGACAAGTTGTGTCCTGCACACAAGTAACACTGGTCTACAATTTTTGAGAAGTCGTCTGCTTCAGAGATAAAATGTGCTATTTATTATGTATTTTGATGTGCTGAATTCAAATATGATAATTAAAACAACTGATTGGCTACTGTTTCTAAGATATTTAAGTTTTTACATTTTATGTCTACGTATATTGTGTAGATAGTAGAGTTTTAATCATAAATTGTAAACCTAGGTCTTTTCATGTGTTTATGGTTGCTTTACATGATAATATTTCACCTGTCCTGTTTATGTAACACTTTAAAAATCAGCAAAAGGGTTATATAAATAAAATTTATTATGAAACAAAACGCAAAAAACTATTATGTACATAGTTTAGTCCTATTCAGTGTCTACACGGCGCTTCTTGGCTTGTCTCTTGTATTCATTAAATGGAGCATCTCTTGTCACTGTCCAGCAATAGTCTGCAAGCATTGATGGGCTCCATTTGCCCTGATAGCATTTCTCTATTGTTGCAATATCCTGGTGAAATTGCTCGCTGTGCTCGTCGCTCACTGTTCCGCAGTTTGGTGGGAAAAAATCTAGATGAGAGTGCAAAAAATGTATCTTTAGTGACATGTTGCAACCAAGGCTTTTGTATGCCTTGAGGAGGTTTTCCACCAACAACCTGTAGTTGTCTGCCCTGTTGTTTCCGAGAAAATTTATTGCCACTAACTGGAAGGCTTTCCATGCCGTCTTTTCCTTGCCACGCAGTGCATGGTCAAATGCATCATCTCAAAGAAGTTCACGAATCTGAGGACCAACAAAGACACCTTCCTTTATCTTAGCTTCACTTAACCTTGGACATTTTCCCCGGAGGTACTTGAAAGCTGCTTGTGTTTTGTCAATGGCCTTGACAAAGTTCTTCATCAGACCCAGCTTGATGTGTAAGGGTGGTAACAAAATCTTCCTTGATTCAACAAATGGTGGATGCTGAACACTTTTCTTCCCAGGCTCCAATGACTGTCGGAGTGGCCAATCTTTCTTGATGTAGTGGGAATCTCTTGCACGACTATCCCATTCGCAGAGAAAACAGCAGTACTTTGTGTATCCAGTCTGCAGACCAAGCAAGAGAGCAACAACCTTCAAATTGCCACAAAGCTGCCACTGATGTTGGTCATAGTTTATGCACCTCAAAAGTTGTTTCATGTTGTCATAGGTTTCCTTCATATGGACCGCATGACCAACTGGAATTGATGGCAAAACATTGCCATTAGGCAGTAAAACAGCTTTAAGACTCGTCTTCAATGAATCAATGAACAGTCTCCACTCATCTGGATCGTGAACGATGTTGAGGGCTGCCATCACACCATCGATGTTGTTGCAGGCTACAAAATCACCTTCCATGAAGAAGAATGGAACAAGATCCTTTTGACGGTCACGGAACATGGAAACCCTAACATCACCTGCCAGGAGATTCCACTGCTGTAGTCTGGAGCCCAACAGCTCTGCCTTACTCTTGGGTAGTTCCAAATCCCTGACAAGGTCATTCAGTTCACCTTGTGTTATGAGGTGTGGTTCAGAGGAGGAGGATGGGAGAAAATGTGGGTCCTGTGACATTGATGGTTCAGGACCAGAAGTTTCATCCTCTTCCTCTTCCTCGTCTGACTCAAGTGAGAATGATTCTGGTGCATCAGGAACTGGCAGTCCTTCTCTGTGGGGTACTGGGCGTATAGCTGATGGAATGTTTGGATAATGCACAGTCCACTTTTTCTTCTTTGACACACCTTTCCCAACTGGAGGCACCATGCAGAAGTAACAATTGCTGGTATGATCTGTTGGCTCTCTCCAAATCATTGGCACTGCAAAAGGCATAGATTTCCTTTTCCTGTTCAACCACTGGCGAAGATTTGTTGCACAAGTGTTGCAGCATATGTGTGGGGCCCACCTCTTGTCCTGATCTCCAATTCTGCAGCCAAAATAAAGGTGATAGGCTTTCTTAACCATAGTGGTTATACTGCGCTTTTGTGATGCAAAAGTCACTTCACCACAAACATAGCAGAAGTTATCTGCACTGTTCACACAAGTACGAGGCATCTCTGCTCACTTTGGCTAAACAGAAATGTGTCCCTTTGCAAAATCAAACACTGACAAATAAGAGAGCATGACACTGTATGATTTCTAGAGCTGATATAGGGCAATTTGTTCAGCAGAGTGATGTAAGCTTCGTTATGAGGAGGAGCGTCCATGCACCAGCAATGGAGATACAGGTGAGGAATCGTTTCCATGTTCTCTCTACAGGTGCTAATGCGGAGAGTGGACTAGATGGCCCATCTGAGGGAAGGGAGCAGAAGGAGACTCCACCGATTGGAAGGCAAAAGATGCACTGTCCTAGGGATGGGGGTTCCACGACCACCACTCCCAAGAGGAGGAGGAGGGTGGTGGTGGTCGGGGACTCCCTCCTCAGGGGGACTGAGTCATCTATCTGCCGCCCTGACCGGGAAAACCGAGAGGTCTGCTGCTTGCCAGGAGCTAGGATACACGATGTGACGGAGAGACTGCCGAGACTCATCAAGCCCTCGGATCGCTACCCCTTCCTGCTTCTCCACGTGGGCACCAATGATACTGCCAAGAATGACCTTGAGCGGATCACTGCAGACTACGTGGCTCTGGGAAGAAGGATAAAGGAGTTTGAGGCGCAAGTGGTGTTCTCGTCCATCCTCCCTGTGCAAGAAAAAGGCCGGGGTAGAGACCGTCGAATCGTGGAAGTCAACGAATGGCTACGCAGGTGGTGTCGGAGAGAAGGCTTTGGATTCTTCGACCATGGGATGGTGTTCCAAGAAGAAGGAGTGCTAGGCAGAGATGGGCTCCACCTAACGAAGAGAGGGAAGAGCATCTTCGCCAGCAGGCTGGCTAACCTAGTGAGGAGGGCTTTAAACTAGGTTCACCGGGGGAAGGAGACCAAAGCCCTGAGGTAAGTGGGGAAATGGGATCCTGGGAGGAAGCACAAGCAGGAGAGCGCAAGAGGGGAGGACTCCTGTCTCATGCTGAGAAAGAGGGACGATCATTGAGTTATCTTAAGTGCCTATACACAAATGCAAGAAGCCTGGGAAACAAGCAGGGAGAACTGGAAGTCCTGGCACAGTCAAGGAACTATGATGTGATTGGAATAACAGAGACTTGGTGGGATAACTCACATGACTGGAGTACTGTCATGGATGGATATAAACTGTTCAGTAAGGACAGGCAGGGCAGAAAAGGTGGGGGAGTTGCGTTGTATGTAAGAGAGGAGTATGACTGCTCAGAGCTCCGGTATGATACTGCAGAAAAACCTGAGAGTCTCTGGATAAAGTTGAGAAGTGGGAGCAACAAGGGTGATGTCGTGGTTGGAGTCTGCTATAGACCACCAGACCAGGGGGATGAGGTGGACGAGGCTTTCTTCTGGCAACTAGCAGAAATTGCTAGATCACAGGCCCTGGTTCTCATGGGAGACTTTAATCACCCTGATATCTGCTGGGAGAGCAATACAGCGGTGCACAGGCAATCCAGGAAATTTTTGGAAAGTGTAGGGGACAATTTCCTGGTGCAAGTGCTGGAGGAACCAACTAGGGGCAAAGCTTTTCTTGACCTGCTGCTCACAAACAGGGAAGAACTAGTAGGGGAAGCAAAAGTGGATGGGAACCTGGGAGGCAGTGACCATGAGGTGGTCGAGTTCAGGATCCTGACACAAGGAAGAAAGGAGAGCAGCAGAATACGGACCCTGGACTTCAGAAAAGCAGACTTTGACTCCCTCAGGGAACAGATGGGCAGGATCCCCTGGGAGAATAACATGAAGGGCAAAGGGGTCCAGGAGAGCTGGCTGTATTTTAAAGAATCCTTATTGAGGTTGCAGGAACAAACCATCCCGATGTGTAGAAAGAATAGTAAATATGGCAGGCGACCAGCTTGGCTAAACAGTGAAATCCTTGCTGATCTTAAATGCAAAAAAGAGGCTTATAAGAAGTGGAAGATTGGACAAATGACCAGGGAGGAGTATAAAAATATTGCTCAGGCGTGCAGGAGTGAAATCAGGAAGGCCAAATCACACTTGGAGTTGCAGTTAGCAAGAGATGTTAAGAGTAACAAGAAGGGTTTCTTCAGGTATGTTAGCAACAAGAAGAAAATCAAGGAAAGTGTGGGCCCCTTACTGAATGAGGGAGGCAACCTAGTGACAGAGGATGTGGAAAAAGCTAATGTACTCAATGATTTTTTTGCCTCTGTCTTCACGCACAAGGTCAGCTCCCAGATTGCTGCACTGGGCAGTACAGCATGGGGAGAAGGTGACCAGCCCTCTGTGGAGAAAGAAGTGGTTCGGGACTATTTAGAAAAACTGGACGTGCACAAGTCCATGGGGCCGGATGCGCTGCATCCGAGGGTGCTAAAAGAGTTGGCGGGTGAGATTGCAGAGCCATTAGCCATTATTTTTGAAAACTC
>NC_048304.1:50734156-50836916 GCF_013100865.1 Trachemys scripta elegans | reverse complement strand
AAGGAGCAATGGTCTCAAGTTGCAGTGGGGGAGGTCCAGGTTGGATATCAGGAAAAACTATTTCACTAGGAGGGTGGTGAAACACTGGAATGCGTTACCTAGGGAGGTGGTGGAGTCTCCTTCCTTGGAGGTTTTTAAGGCCCGGCTTGACAAAGCCCTGGCTGGGATGATTTAGCTGGGAATTGGTCCTGCTTTGAGCAGGGGGTTGGACTAGATGACCTCTTGAGGTCCCTTCCAACTCTGATATTCTATGATTCTATGATTCTATGATTGCATCATCCATGACTTCTAGGAATAACATGATGCAATTCATATCATGTATGACGCAATACCAGCTTCAGATTGAATTATTCATTGTTTTGCCTAAAAAGCAAGTACTGTCCAAACCCAGTCATAGATTTATTCATAGATCCAGTCAAAGATGTATTTTAGTCATTTCTGGTTTAAATTGAGATCCCTGCCCTTTATAACTCACTTATCCTCCGCCATTCCCAAGTCAAGGGTCGTATATACTGACCCAATAGCATATCTTGAAAACTAGAGCCAATCAACAATTTTAAGCATCATTTTTGTTGTCAGTGACCCAGAATTAGTAAAGTTTGACTACATTTATTTCAGAAGCATTTTGGCTATAGAGCAGTGTAATTAGACAGCATTGAGGAATACCTTACCACTTTTGAAAGGCTATGTGAGGTTCATAATATTCTTGAGGACAGGCAAATCCCCATAGTGATTGCAAAACTGTCTAGTAAAGCTTTGAATGTATTTAATTAAATGCTGATTCGGGAAGCTTTGATATATTGTGAACTTAAAAGGCTGTTTTACAACAGTTTCAAATTACTCCTGCAATGTATAGGTTGAAAATTAGAAATCTCAAGAAAAGTGCTGGCATGAGTTATGGTGAATATGCTTATAAGATGTGTGACCTAATGGGAAAATGGTTAAAATTGAAGGGGACTGATGATTATAACTAATTGTTTGATCTCTTTGCTCAAGAAAATTTCCTAAGTATATACACTGAAGATGTTAGAAATAGTGTGTGGGATACATTTTTAAATTCTGTGAAAGAAATGACCACTCTGGCCAATTCTTTTGTGCAAGCCCAGATGCCCAATAAGTGCAAGCCACAGATGAGGGGTACAAACACAATGTAAAAGGGGGATCCTGTTTTACCGCTGGGAAGGAGGGTGGTTGGAAGCCCAGACACTCACCCCCACAAAATCATTCCCCTCCTGGAAATCCCCATCATAAGCCTCCTGTGAATGAGGAGGGTCCAAGAAGGTGTTTCCAGTGTAACTCCACTGAGCACCTGAGAAATCAGTACCCTGAGCTAAAAGAAGCTAAGCCCCATCCAACCTATAATAATGAAGCTGTCCTTAACACAGAAGCCCCAGAGGTAGCTTCAGTTCATCTGACAAGCTTTGAGCTGCCTGAGTTCTAATAGAACATGCCTTGATACAAGATGACAGAGTTAACTTATTCAGTTCATAAGAAATTATAATGCAGTCTGACACCCAATTTGATAGTCTCAGTGTTGAAACAGCCTGTCCTCTGGATTTATTATCAAAAGAGAGAAAACATCTGGGTGATTTGCAGAATGGTTTTGTCCTATTGAGGTGATATACAAAAGAGCTCATAAAATGCCTAATGTTGAAATTAGCTTTTGCAGGAGATGAATGAGGTCTTGGAAAGAATACTGGTAAGCGAATAAACTGATTTAAGAGAAATTTTGAAACCATTTTTTGCAGAAATGTAGGATGAGGATGAAGAGTAACTCTGTCCTTCTGGAAGATGGTATAAAGTGGTCATGCCATCAGTGCTCGAATTTCACTCACTCTGGGAGCAGAGGTAATGGTCATCAAGAATGCTATCTTAATAGACAAATCATACAAAGAAAGGTGGACATAACTTCAAATGCAGGTTCTATCAGAGACAGGAGGAGTCTAACAGAAGGGAAAAATCCTTAACAGGCAGAAAAACATGTGTTCACCAAATTTTTGAAGTGGCTATCATAGAATTGGAAAAAATTGCATCTCTGAACTGGAGGATGAAAGGCAGATATTACTGCTAGATGAACCTTAATATAACTCTTTTAAGAGATCTGAGGGCTTCAATGATAATCCAGGATGATAGGAACAGATGCATTGACAGGGTGAAAATTGAAGCCATATTGAAAACCATTTCCACTTGAAACTATAAGTAAGCCTCAGATCCTCCCTTCATGGAGCTCACTAACAAAAGTCATTTCTAGCCTCTGGAGTCCACTTCTTACAAGATTTACAAATCACACACTGCCCATCATTCAGGGAAATGGCTGCCTCATAGGCTGGACAGATTTTAAAATCAGAACTTGGCCTCCACCAGAGTAGTGGTATCTTGGTACTGAAGAAAACTCCTTAAAGGAATAAAAAGTTGTTTTTCTTTCTTCTCTCTCCTCCCCCCACAGGCTAACAAGATGTTTACTACTAAAACTATGAGAAAACTAATACTATGTACACTCACAGTTACACAGAAGCCATAACCATGAGGAAGCAAAGGACTCTTGCAGCCTTAGGTGGTAAGAAGGAATTGTATAGCTTCCCTTTATGCCTCAGGATATGGGCTCAGGGGCATGCAGGGCACATGTGCAACCTCAATAGGCAATGATGACCAAAAAACTCCAATCTCACATGTATGTAGTGCATACACACTGAGACCGGGATCCACGTGGACAAATTCTCAAAGAACAATGGAATGTTATGGAAAGTCAAGGTTGCAATAGGGGCTAATAGAATTTGAAGTGAATTAGACAATCCTTCCATACAAAGAAAAAATAATGGTAATGCCACCCTGAGTGCACACTGGTACCCCTGCCAACCCTTCTCAAGATCCAAAAACTTCTGCTGAAAAAACTCATGGCTTGGTCTGATGTTAAATTCTACCTCTTTCTGTGGAAGCAGCTTCTAAGTGTAATAATAGTGTGTGGATATTTTGTGACAATTGCTGTAACTCTTGTCAGAAGAGATTACTCACCTTATGCAGTAATGATAGTTCTTTGAGATGCCAGTCCCTGTGGATGCTCCACTGTAGGTGTGTCTGCATCCCTGTGCTTCTGATTGGAGATCTTTGGTAGCAGTGTCCATTCGGCCTGCATGTGCGCTCTCCCTTCCTCATGCTCTGCCTTGAGCTAATTAGTGCTGTGTGGGCGAACCAGTTCCTTCTCCTCTGCAGAGTCCCTATTGAGAACTCCAAAGTAGAGGGGAGGAGGGTAGATTGTGGAGCACCCATAGGGACACACAACTTGAAGAACCGTCGTTACTGCACACGGTGAGTAACTTCCTCTTCTTCTTCAAGTAGTGTCCCTATGGGTGCTCCACTGTAGGTATCCCCGATGGAGGGTTGGAGCTTCAGAGTCGAGTCCATTATGGGTGACAATACTGTGGAGCTGAAGATGGCATCAGAAGCAGAGTCTCTAGTAATCGCAGCGTGTTCTGTGAAAGTGTGAGCAGACAATCGAGTCGCTTCCCTGCAGATTTCTGGAATGGAAATATTTTTAATTAAGGCGACAGAAGTGGAAACTGATCTCGTGGAGTGTGTACAGAATCTGGATGGGGGTAAAAAATTGTAAGCATGATAGCAGTAGTTAATACAGTTCAAGACCCATTTGGAGAATCTCTGAACTAATATTGCTGTGCCTTTTGATCTCTCCTCTTCTAATCTGTTTCCTCCTCCTCAAAAGTTTCCTCTCAAGGTTCTGGGGCTCTGGACACACAGGCTGAAGGAGACAGTTTTATTGATCCTCCATATGAGACGCTAGATGCCTGAGAAGCATGGTGTCACTAGGCTGCCCATGGAGCCCAATAAGGCCACTGGGGTTGGGGGAATAGCAGGGGTCACACTACCCGTGGGTGGTCATCCCAAGAGGGCTGAGGCTTAGGCAAAGGGTGTGACTGGGAAGGCCCTGTTTGGTGTAGAGATTGGCCATGGTGTGACGGTAGTAAGAGGTCACTATCTGAGTCCTCGCTGGAAAGTGGGGGAGCTGACAAGGAGACTAGAGGTGAACATCCCAGTGCCAGTGGTTATTCCGAGGATCAAGATATGATAGGTACCAAGGCCCCAGTACCAAGTAGCGGGGACTCTGGAATCTCAGCCACCAGGAGATCTCTAGAAAAATTAAACTCCTGCAGTATCGTGGTGATCAGTACCGTCAGGGCTTGTCGGTGCTGACTCACCAGTACTGAGGAAATTGGCAGAGATCTTGGTTGGTCCAATGAGGGCTGCTTGGAAGTAGTCAGTACCGAGGGTTTCCACACTGGTGCCCCCTTCACAGAGATGGTATGGTTTGCGCTCTTCCCTTTGATAGGCAGTGCTGTTGCTTCAGAGCCTGTGCCCTTCAGGTCCTTAGGCTTATAGGTTGTGTCTGCTTGGACCTATGTGTCCTATGGGTACCGTGCTTCGGGGCTGTTGATGCTGCTGGTGCCAAGGGACCAATCGTGCCAGGGATTTCCTCTGGCAGGTCAGGGGCTCAGTTTGAGGGCTTGCAGCTCTCCTTTTGGTGACCTTGTGAGGGGAGTCCGAAGATTTCCTCCTCAGCTCACTCTCTTTGGAAGTAGAAGGCCCAGGGATGGTCTGCGCCACAGAGCAGATTCAGTACCAGGGTCGGACGCAGGTTAAAGAGCACCCTCCATTAACGAGGAGTTTCAAACTTCCTGTTTTTTTTCAGGATCTAGCCTTCACTTGTTGGCAGACAGTAAACTTCTGCAGAATTCGAGCCTCCCCGAGGCACTGGACACAATGGGAGTGACCATCCATAACCAGAATCGCCTCCCTGCAGGAGAGGCACTTTTTAAACCTGGGGGAGCTGAGCATGCCCTTATTAGGGGTGGTCCTAGTAAGGGGGAGAGGGGGAAAGGGGAAGAAAACAGGGGTAAGGAAAAGGTGGGGGGGTTTTAAACAGGGGGAAAAACTAACAGAAACCCTATAATACTAATACTATCCCTCAGATAGAGACAAGCACCTACAAGATCTCTATCAAGCATTCTTAAAACTACAATACTCACCTGCTGAAGTGAAAAAACAGATTGACAGAGCCAGACGAGTACCCAGAAGTCACCTCCTACAAGACAGGCCCAACAAAGAAAATAACAGAACACCACTAGCTGTCACCTTCAGCCCCCAACTAAAACCTCTCCAGCGCATCATCAGAGATCTACAACCTATCCTGAAAGATGATCCTTTACTCTCACAGATCTTGGGAGACAGACCTGTCCTCGCTTACAGACAACCCCCCAACCTAAAGCAAATACTCACCAGCAACCACACATCACTGAACAAAACCACTGACCCAGGAACCTATCCTTGTAACAAAGCCCGATGCCAACTCTGTCCACATATCTATTCAAGTGACATCATCATAGGGCCTAATCACATCAGCCATACCATCAGGGGCTCGTTCACCTGCACATCTACCAATGTGATATATGCCATCATGTGCCAGTAATGCCCCTCTGCCATGTACATTGGCCAAACCGGACAGTCTCTCCGCAAAAGAATTAATGGACACAAATCTGACATCAGGAATCATAATACTCAAAAACCAATGGGAGAACACTTTAACCTGTCTGGTCATTCAATGACAGACCTGTGGGTGGCTATATTACAACAGAAAAACTTCAAAAACAGACTCCAACGAGAGACTGCTGAGCTGGAATTGATATGCAAACTAGACACAATCAACTCAGGATTGAATAAGGACTGGGAATGGCTGAGCCATTACAAACATTGAATCTATCTCCCCTTGTAAGTATTCTCACACTTCTTATCAAACTGTCTGTACTGGGCTAGCTTGATTATCACTTCAAAAGTTTTTTTTCTCTCACTTAATTGGCCTCTCAGAGTTGGTAAGACAACTCCCACCTGTTTATGCTCTCTGTATGTGTGTATATATATCTCCTCAATATTTATTCCACTCTTTATGCATCCGAAGAAGTGGGCTGTAGTCCACGAAAGCTTATGCTCTAATAAATTTGTTAGTCTCTAAGGTGCCACAAGTACTCCTGTTCTTTTTACCTATAATACTAAGAAATTCTAACGGAAACTCAAATAGTAGCTAAAACAAAACTGAACTCTAAAACACTGAGGTAAGAGAAAGTGGATGCTATTAGCTACGTCTCTAGGCCAGAGGTGGTTGAGAAAGAACTGAGGGTGGTTTGTCCATGCAGCGCTAATTAGCCTTGAGGCAGAGCATGAAGGAGGGAGGCGCATTTGCTGGCCGAACAGACACTGCTACCAAAGATTTCTGATCAGAGGAGCTGGGATGCAGACACACCTACCGTGGAGCAGTAGGGACAATACTCGAAGAAGAACTGTGTGTTTAGTGAAAGTAAAGACATGATAGAATGGAAACATCTCCAAACTTTGTGTCACTGTATGGAATAACAATGTTGTGAGACCCACTCTTCCCTGGTTCATGACTCTTTTCCAGCCCTTGGTTTCCAACCTTCCCTCCAGAAATGAGGCTCAGTGCTACCTGAATTCCTCTTTGAGGCAGTACAGATCCCCAGCACCACCAACGCAGACCAGTATATCCCTAAATTAGGTCACAATGCTTACACTCCTCAGCTAGATAGACATGTCCCCTCTTTGGCCTGGTCTACACACAGATTTTGTACTGGTATAAGTATGTTAGGTCCGAGTGTGATTTTTTTTTTACTGATATAGTTATATTAGTACAATCCCTAGAATGGATGCAGTTATACTGGGATAAAGGTGCCTTATACCTGGATACCTTATTCCTCTTCTCATATGGGAATAAGCTATACCAGTATAAGCACCTTTATACCATTATAACTGAATCCAGTTTACATGTACGCAATGCATAAGTCATCACTTAGCCAGGACATACTTATTTACTGCACCTCTACCCCAATATAATGTGACCCGATATAACACGAATTCGGATATAACGCAGTAAAGCATTGCTCCGGGGGGGCGGGGCTGCGCACTCCGGCAGATCAAAGCAAGTTCCATATAATGCTGTTTCACCTATAACACGGTAAGATTTTTTGGCTCCCGAGGACAGAGTTATATCGGGGTAGAAGTGTACTTATATTTTTCACCATAAAGTTATCCTTATCGGCTCTTTAGTCATGGCCTAAACTATGGTCTGTGTTATGCAGGAGGTCATGCATAACTTCTGGACTTAAACTCTATGGATCCTTTTTGTTCCTTTCTCTGAATTCCACTGTTTCATGATCCCTCTCGTGAAGTGCAATGTCACTATATTCATCTAGAGAAAGAGACCATCACCATTCTCCAGCAGGGCTCTGCATTGCAGCCCAACATTGCATTTGTCTTTTAGCTGCCACGTTTCATTACAAATTCAAGTCCAGTTTGCTATCTACTATCACCCAGGAATTTCTTTTAGCATTACTGTTTCCAGGGGGGAGGGGGGAGAGGGAAAGTGAGGGAGTGTTATCCACTGAATATCCGAATTTGGATTATTTTTCCAGCAGTTGCATTGACTTGTTTTTATGCAAATTGTTCTACTCAAATTTCTCACCTTTCAGAGTTCCATTGTATTATTTCCATGTGTTCGCAACTCCTCCCAATTTAGTATCACGTGTGAATAATTCCATCAACGGGATGCTTGTTCTTTCTTCAAATGATGAATGAAGATGTTAAGTAAGATAGGACCTAGCACTGATCTCTGCAGTACTCCACTAGATTTCCCCCACTCCAATATCTTACATGGTATTATCACTACCCTTTGTTTCCAATCTTTGCCCAGATCTCCCTCCATTTAACAGTGATCATATGAATGCCAACTGAAATTACCTTTTTCAAGCAATATTTTGACGCACACCGTCAAGTTCTTTACTAAATTCAAACTATTAGTGCAACAATAGGGTTATTAATTCATACATGTAAAAATATTAATCAAATAATTTAAGTGATGAACCTTAACATTCTCTGAATGAATGATTTGGCAAATATTATTCAATCAGTTTATTAATTTTATCAATAAACATTTCTTAATTGAAATAGAGTATACAAGGAGCACCAGACTCCTGCTACATCTAGCAGGCTTTTGATAACACAAACATGGGGCTGATCTTGCACATACTTACACATGTATAACTTTATTCATTTGAGGAGTCTGAATGAATTCAATGAGACTACTCATGTGCATAAGTGTTTAGGAATGGGAGCGAATTGTAGCCACATTTCTCAAGAGCTGCAGAAAAAAAGACGTGGAAGAAGGCTGGAGGCAGAGGAAGGAGCAGTTTTAAGGATCATGCTCCTCCTCAGAGACTAAGAAGTCGCAGGAGATCGAGAACACATACAGAGGCTGCCACAATACCATGTCTGAGATATGCCCTCAGTCGGAGTGCCTCCATAGGGTTGAGCAAGAACTGAAGGGCTAGGGAAGAGGGCTGACTTTTCAACTGCCTTTTGTTCTCTGTACTTCCTGTAGCCTGGGGTGGGGGGAATGCTTGGATTATAAAATACCAAGGAAGCTGCAAAATGTGTTTCCTACCTAAGGCCAGATTATCAATGGTAATTAGGTGCTTAAAGGTGCAGCCAGATAGCTAGTGGGATTGCACCCAGGTGCCTAAATTCATGTAAGTGAAAATCCCACGAGGCACCTACAATTCAAAATCTGGCCCCTAGGGCTTATGGTCACAAGGGGATCATATGGGCATAGTTAATCATTCTGTTAATGATACATAGGCAAGAAAAGAATCCAACCCAGTTCTCCCAGAGCTGTGTTAGATCTGCAGGGTAAAGGGGAGTAAAAAGCAGCAACAATGTATTTTTATCACTGAAGTCAGCAGACAGGAATACTGAATATGCAGCGGGAATAGAGCAATAGAGTAAAGTGATGCCATTTCATTCACATAGTCACTTTTCTGACCATAGTTGTCCTTAGAAATATGCTATTAAATAGATCTTCATGTGTATTTAATAACGCTGCATTACCTAGATGATTCTACAGTAAATCAGGGCTATGCCATATGTGACGTTTCACTCCATATTCTTTATGAAAATATGTTTATGATATGAATATGATATAACTGCGATATACTTTATGCAACATAGTTCATGTGAGATATCATTGGAAAGGTTATGATTTACTGAATGTGATTATCCAATTTGTATGCCTGTATCATTTCTGTATCTCAAGTTAGGAATATTAAATATGTATCTGTGTAACAGTGAAATCCTTGCTGATCTTAAACACAAAAAAGAAGCTTGCAACAAGTGGAAGATTGGACAAATGACCAGGGAGGAGTATAAAAATATTGCTCAGGCATGCAGGAGTGAAATCAGGAAGGCCAAATCATACTTGGAGTTGCAGCTAGCAAGGGATATGAAGAGTAACAAGAAGGGTTTCTTCAGGTTTGTTAGCAACAAGAAGAAAGTCAAGGAAAGTGTGGGCCCCTTACTGAATGAGGAAGGCAACAAAGTGACAGAGGATGTGGAAAAAGCTAATGTACTCAATGCTTTTTTTGCCTCTGTCTTCACGAACAAAGTCAGCTCCCAGACCACTGCACTGGGCAGCACAGCATGGGGAGGAGGTGACCAGCCCTCTGTGGAGAAACAAGTGGTTCGGGACTATTTAGAAAAGCTGGACAAGCACAGGTCCATAGGGCTGGATGCACTGAATCCAAGGCTGCTAAAGGAGTTGGCGGATGTGATTGCAGAGCCATTGGCCATTATCTTTGCAAACTCATGGTGATCTGAGGAAGTCCCGGATGACTGGAAAAAGGCTAGTGTAGTGCCCATCTTTAAAAAAGGGAAGGAGGAGGATCCGGGGAACTACAGGCCAGTCAGCCTCACCTCAATCCCTTGAAAAATCATGGAGCAGGTCCTCAAGGATTCAATTCTGAAGCACTTAGAGGAGAGGAAAGTGATCAGGAACAGTCAGCATGGATTCACCAAGGGCAAGGGCCTGACTAACCTAATTGCCTTCTATGACGAGATAACTGGCTCTGTGAATGAGGTGAAAGCAGTGGATGTGTTATTCCTTGACTTTAGCAAAACTTTTGATACGGTCTCCCACAGTATTCTTGCCAGCAAGTTAAAGAAGTATGGGCTGGATGAATGGACTATAAGGTGGATAGAAAGCTGGCTAGATCGTCGGGCTCAACGGGTGATCAATGGCTCCATGTCTTGTTGGCAGCTGGTATCAAGCGGAGTGCCCCAAGGTTCTGGGGCCAGTTTTGTTCAATATCTTCATTAATGATCTGGAAGATGGCGTGGACTGCATCCTCAGCAAGTTCACAGATGACATTAAACTGGGAGGAGTGGTACATATGCTGGAGGTTAGGGATAGCATGCAGAGGGACCTAGAGAAATTGGAGGATTGGGCCAAAAGAAATCTGACGAGGTTCAACAAGGACAAGTGCAGAGTCCTGCACTTAGGACAGAAGAATCCCATGTACTGCTACAGACTAGGGAACGAACAGCTAGGCAGCAGTTCTGCAGAAAAGGACCTAGGTTACAATGGACGAGAAGCTGGATATGAGTCAACGGTGCGCCCTTGTTGCCAAGAAGGTTAATGGCACTGTGGGCTGTATAAGTAGGGACTTTGCCAGCAGATCGAGGGACATGATCATTCCCCTCTATTCGACATTGGTGAGGCCTCATCTGGAGTATTGTGTCCAGTTTTGGGCCCCACACTACAAGAAGGATGTGGAAAAATTGGAAAGAGACCAGTGGAGGGCAACAAAAATGATTAGGGGGCTGAGGGAACTGGGATTATTTAGTCTGCAGAAGAGAAGAATGAGGGGGGATTTGACAGCTGCTTTCAACTACCTGAAAGGGGGTTCCAAAGAGGATGGATCTAGACTGTTCCCAGTGGTACCAGATGACAGAACAAGGAGTAATGGTCTCAAGTTGCAGTGGGGGAGGTTTAGGTTGAATATTAGGAAAAACTTTTTTACTAGGAGGGTGGTGAAGCACTGGAATGGATTACCTAGGGAGGTGGTGGAATCTCCTTCCTTAGAGGTTTTTAAAGTCAGACTTGACAAAGCCCTGGCTGGGATGATTTAGTTGGGGATTGGTCCTGCTTTGAGCAGGGGATTGGACCAGATGACCTCCTGAGGTCCCTTTCAACCCTGATATTCTATGATTCTATGATCTATATTTCAAATGTGTTACTTTGGGTGTCACCCCCAACCAGCCCTTCAGGTACAACAATGGAAAAGCCAGAGCTAATGGGCAGAGACAATGGCCTGTGAAAGAACTTAGTCTTCCTGTGGATGCTGGAGACAGCCTACAAGCAATGGCTCCCACAGACATGCAGAGACATGGGTCCAAGTCACCTGGTACTGGATACCGCTCTTCCCTTTTGGAATGCCAGTGGTTTTTCACTAGAAGACAAAGGGTTCCCACCTTACACAAGAGCTATATAAGGCAGGAGAGTGACATCATCATGGTTCTCCTCTGCCTCCCCACCCAAAGAGACACTGAAAAAACACCAGGAAGCAAAAACTGAACTGAGGGGAGAAGGGTTGAACCAAAGCCGGAAGGGCGTCTAGCTTGTGAGTAATAATACCTGAGGTCTCAAGAGGGAGACCAGTGCAGTCGCCTTTCAAGACTTTCTGTAATCTGTCTAGAACAATATCTAGGGTGAGAAATACTATTTGTAACCAATTTCTTTAGTGAAACTAGCTTAGTTTGCGTGTTTGGTTTCATTTGCTTAGTAATCTCCTTTGTTCTGTCTGTTATCTCTAATATTCACTTAAAATCCACCTTTGGTAGTTAATAAACTTATTTCTTGTTTATAATAAAACCCAGTTTATGCAATTTCTAATGGGGCGGGGGCAAGAAGTTGTGCACATCTCTCTTTACATTGAAGAAGAGGATGGATTTTTCTGAGCTTGTGCTGTGCAGATTTTTCTATACAGCGCAAGACAGTATTATTTTGGGTTTATTTCCTAAAAGGGGTGTGCATGTGAGTGCTGGTGGCGTCCTCTCATACAGAGCTGACTCAGTCTGTGTCTCCAGCGGAGTGTGGCCCTACCTGTGTTTGTGTACTGCAAGAGGCCGGAGAGCCTAATTCAGCAAAGCAGAGAGAGGGAACCCTGGCTGATTGAGCAGGGAAGGCTCAGTGAAATCTGAGTACATCAGGTGGCATCCCAGAAGGGGGTCCAACCTGTCATAACATGAGCCAGTCTGTGTGTTCTTTCCCCCAAAGTTCTGAAGAATCATTTCCTTCTTACAACTATCATCTTATTCTGCTTTCAAATTGAAGAGAAATCACAAATACTAAATGGCAGTGCTGAATCTAAAAAGTGAGAAGGATGAATAAATAGGAATGCTCCCTTCACACCCTTCCGTCAGGGTAATCACTGTCTGGGCATGTATAAAATTGGAAAGAATACCTCTCGGTGATTTCTAGTACATGCGCACACCTGTCTGTCATACACTTTTAGTAGGTGATCCATGCTCCTGTGGTATACCTCTGTTGAGATAGCACTTTTATCTAAGACACCGCCATTTGCACAGACATAGCAGTCAGGAATTGCTTTAGTTAGTGGGGAGGCTACAAAGGTTTTTTTAAGCCAGCATCACTGAACAGCATGTTCCACCTCTCCTCTTTCTCAACATGCTGCTAGGAGGCAATGCTGTTATTGCACACATTTGTAAAGCCCATGCCTCCCTGCTGCACCTGACTACGAAGGGTTTGGATGTACATGCTGGGCCTGATTCTCCTCTCACTTACCCCATTGTAATTCCATCAACTTCAGGGGCATTACTCCCAAGATACAATGGTGTGGTATCAAAATCAAGCCACTGTTTATATGCATGAAGAGGCTTCCCCATGTATATGTCTAGATGGGGACACCCCTATAACTCTCAATTTATGTAAACATAGTTTTAAACAGAAACTAAGAGCTAGCCAATTTTAAAGGCAACTCCCAGCTGCTTCTCTGGTTTGTATTCCTCACCCTGCAGAAATATGAAATAAACATTTTAAAAATAATTACACACAAAATCCCTGCTACTGATCTTGGTTTACAGTTAGATGTGAGACAATTCTTCTTCAGTAAGGTTTTCAATAGCTAAAAGTGTGATCAGGCTTGCCATGTCCCTGGTGAATTTAAAGGGTTGTTTCTTCAATACAGTGATAAAGAGAGAAACAAATGTGACATGGGCAGCAACTGTAAGTGTTCTCCTATCCTTGTAGAGCCACCACACAGCATCTCTTTCCAGTGCAGTTCTCCGAATCAAGACAATGAGCTGTCTATCGTATCTAGCTAAATATTTCTTGAAGGCACATGGGCAAGCCCTTCCAGTTCATTAGGAAATATTTCTTGTGCAATTTGCCGCCTCACTAGCTTCTATTTAGATGGTCTTTGTTCCCTATCTTCAGGAACACACTGAAAGGTTTAGGCATGTGTGTGTGCAGAGAGAATTCTTTCCTCTGTGCTTCGCAAGCAAGAACTGTGAAAAGCTAACCCCAGTTTTTAGCCTCTGCAGCTCTGACCGTAGCTGTGCTTTATATACAGTTCTGAGCCTCTCCCATTCTGCATCCCACAATACCCAGATGGTAGCCTTCTGAATCAAGAAAACAGCATTTGGGATGATTTTTGGTGCTCCAAAGAAAGAGGCAAGGGATAGACATCCAGAGTAACAAGAGGCCTCAGGTCCTGGTAACTATTCTTTGTCTTCCTCAGAATTAAAATAGCAACTTGGGAGGGAGGGGAAGCTGCAGGCAAGAAGGATCACTGGTGCTCAGAATTGTTTCCACTCACTAGTACACTGAACCTGAAGCAGAAGAAATACAAGACAATGTTGGATTTTTATGATTAAAGTGTGCATGTGGGAGGGAGGGAGTGGTCGGTTGGAGGGACAGTAACAATGTAATTCACAAAAGTTATAACAGTAGAAAGCTCTGGGTAAATAGGTTTATATATGATGACTTTAAATGCAGGTCAGCTTCCTGCTGGTAATATGGAATAAAATCTTAATTCATTTGCTATGTGTATGGCTCTACATGCTCCATTATGTGTGAGACCCGGTTCAATTTCTCTCACCTTATAAATGCTACTTCTTCCTCTGAAAGTGCAGGAAAGAATTCTTCCTAGCCATTACAATAATACTAGCAGATTCTGCAGTGGGCTCTGCAGTTGGTAGTTCAGTGAAATAAACTAAATGTATTCACAGGTTTGAATGTTCTTCCCTACCCCAGCACTTTATGTTCTCACTATACCATGCATTGAGCCTCCATCACATTCTTTTCCTCTACGGAGAGAGCTACCATCTGGCCAAGTGGGGGAGGGAAGTTAAGGATACGACATGCTAATGCCACACTCATCAGACTCCCCAGGGCAATGAAAGCAATGTTTTCATTTCCAAGGCTACTAGCCAGCAATGGCTCGGACTCTAAGGCCTGGTCTACACTGAGGAGTGGGATCTCTCTAAGTTATGCAACTTCAGCTACGTGAATAACATAGCTGAAGTCGACGTATTTAGATCTACTTACCGCTTTGTCTTCACTGCGGTGAGTCGACTGCTGCCGCTCCCCCGTCGACTCTGACTGCGCCTCTCCCGGCGGTGGAGTACAGGAGTCGACAGGAGAGTGCTCGAGGGTCAATTTATCACGTCTAAACTAGATGCGATAAATCGTCCCCCGCTGGATCGATCACTGCCCACCGATACGGCGGGTAATATAGACATACCTTAAGAAACTGAGGTCCGGTACCTTGCACAACATGTTATGTGCCTCTGGAGGGGAGTCTTGTCTCCATATACAGAGACTGTTGAGACTTTGCCCACATTCTGCTCTCAGTCACCTGGGTGCAATTCTCATTTGTCAGAGTTATTCTCTGTTACAGTTACAGGACAAGCTGCCCTTTAGATCCTTTTGCAGTTCCTCTTGAGTGTTCCCCTCTGGTTGCAGCCTTTGCTTCCTTCACCTTTCAACAAGGTGGAACCGACAGTTTGACTGTTTTTTTGCACCGCAGTTTATCAATCACGGCTCCTCTAGCAGGACCAACTGGGCTTTGCCTCTGCAGGAGACTTTCCTTCGGAAGAGGTGACCAGCAGCTGATTTAAGTGACTCAAGAGCTTTTTCAAAACCACAGTATTGTTTATTCACCCAAAGATACGCGGCAGGCAGAAAAACAGAGTCATAACCAAAAAAAAAAAAAAAAGACTTATGTACACAGGGATGACCTGGGAATCCTCCACAGAGATCTCCAGGAAACTTTCATGGAGGTACTCTGCAATCAGTTGCAGAAGGTTTCTGGAGAGGGCTGCCTTATTTCTTCCACCATGGCAGGACACTTTCCCAAGCCACTTCAGTATCAATTCAGCTGGCATCATTGAATTACACAGCATAGCAGCATAAGGACCCGGTCAGTACCTGGATGCTTGCAGCATGAGTTTCATTGCCACCTCTGTTACCCTCAAGAGAGTGATATCAGCTAGGGCCACCTAGTGGAGACGGTAGTAGTTTTCATTTCAACTGCTTGGACAGCAAAAAATCGTGCCTGTGCTCCCTCTCCCATTGTGATTTTACGCCCCTTCACCCACAGTGTTCAAAACATGGCTGTACTTTGCATGGCAGGAGTTAGTATTGACCTTAGTAACTGCAAGCCTCCGGTGATCGCTAGCAGCAGCAGCACCCGAGTGGGCTAGGGAAAAGGGAAATTCAGTGGTACCCACTTGCCACCGCAAGTACTTCCTCTCCCCCGGTGTAGCCTCTGCCAAAGCTTGCAGTTTGAGAGGGTCAATGCTGGTTCCTGATCGCCACGAAATGTCCATATTACAAATGGGAGCTGGCATGGCCCCCGGGCCTCCTCTGGTCCCGCTGTGGGTTGCCCACCCAATGCTGCTGACAGTCCAGCACCCATCCCCCTGGGCCATACTCACTATGGCTGGGACAGCAACTGGTTAAATGAATACCTTGTGTAAATGAAAATATTCTTCCTTAAACTTCCATGAAATAAGGGGTATTTTTATATAGCAACTCTGCACTAGACACTGGGTCTGCACTGACAATGGTTGCTTTGTGCTTTCCATGGCTTACAGCTGAAAGTGTGGCCTTCAGCTCTTCCTCCACACCAGCAGAGAGGCTCTCCCAGATAAGCCGAAGGTGAACGAGAATGCATGATGACATGTTTAATGAGATTATGAATGCCTCTGGGAAAGCTGATACCGAGCAGAGAGCGTGGAGGATGGCTCGCTCTGAAAAACTGGACATGGCGAGCAGGACAGCAGCCCAGGAGAGTGAGTGTGGCACACAGCAGGAGACACTGGGGATTCTAAAGGAGCAAACAGAGAGGTTGAGGTGTCTGGTTGACCTTCAGGAGAAACACCTTGAGGTAAGACTCTCTCTGCAGCCCCTGCAGAACGACATTCCAACATCGCCATATTCTCCCTCCCCCTCTTCCAAACATTCCAGGAGACAAAGAGGGCGAATGCAATTTCCCCTCCACTCAACCCCAGGAAAGGGTCCTAGGAACAAAAGCCACACATACGATGATTTGTGACAGTCACGGCCACTCTGTTTTAAAGACAAGATTAATGTGTTTTTCCCCTCCCCATTTTATTCCACCATATATCCAATGTTAAATTCTATTTGTGATCTTTAAGTTTCAGTATGCTTATTTAATAAAAGTCCATGTCTTGAGAATGAAATAATATTTATTAATTTAAAATGGCAGGGAGGGAGGGACAGGGAAACTGAAGCAATGGAGGGGATGTGCTGAAGACAAAAACTCAGCAGTCACAGCAAGGTTCACACTGCGGGAAGGCACAATACCGAGAAGCAGCATACATTACTGTGGCTCATTACTGAAACGAGTTTTCAAAGCCTCCCAGAGACGCAGTGCTCCACACTAAGCAATTCTTATAGCCCTGGTATCTGGCTGCTCAAAATTAGCAGACAGCCTCTCCACCTGCACCCCTATGGAAACTTCTCTCCCTTTGTCTTACAGATATTATGAAGCACACAGCAGGCAGCTATAACCATGGGGATATTACTTTCACTGAGGTCTAACCTAGTAAGCAAACTGCTCCAGCAACCCTTTAAACAGCCACATTCAACCACCATTCTGCACTTGCTGAGACTATTGTTGAACTGATCCTTGAGACTGTCCAGGTGTCAGGTGTACAGCTTCATGAACCACTGGAGTAAGGGACAGACTGGGTCTCTCAGGATCACTACTGGCATTTCAACATCAACAATGGTTATTTTGGATTCTGGAAAGAAAGTCCCTGCTTGCAGCTTTCTGAATAGACCTGTGTTCCTAAAGATGCTCATGTCATACACATTCCCTGACCATCCCACACTGATGTCAGTAAAATGCCCCAGTGATCTACCAGCACTTGCACCACCATTGAAAAGTATCCCTTTCTTGTTTATGTACTTATTGGCAAGGTGGTGTGGTGCCAAGATAGGGATATGTGTGCCATCTATCGCTCTACTGCAGTTAGGGAACCCCACTGCAGCAAAACCATCCAGTATCTCCTGCACATTGGCCAGAGTCACAACACTTCTTAGCAAAAGGCAATTAATGGCCCTGCATACTTGGATCACAACAGCCCCCATGGTGGATTTACCAACTACAAATTGATTCCCCACTGACTGGTAACAGTCTGGCATTGCAAGCTTCCACATAGCAATCACCACTCGCTTCTCCACTGTCAGAGCAGGTCTCATTTTAGCGTCACTACGCTGCAGGGCTGGGGAGAGCTCTACACACAGCTCCTGGAAAGTGGCCTTGCACATACGAAAGTTCTGCAATCAGTGATCATCATCCCATAACTGCATAATGATGTGATTCCACCAGTCAATGCTTGTTTCTCAGGCCCAGAAACGGCACTCCGCCATGTTCAGTTGCTGCGCAACTGCCAGCAGCAACCAGAAATTGTTTTAAACATATGGATGTTTAAATATAAATGCATTCACTTGACACATGGTTTCATAATTCTTCTTACCATGCTTGATTTTGGCAAGGTATGTTTTGATTTTAATAAGGCCTCCTTCTCTCACAGCACCATCTTCTCCAACTCAGAGCCACTGGCAGAGGGGATTGCATGCATCTGGTCTCATATGTAGCTAAAGAAAGGGTAGCAAGGCTGATAGAGGACTTGATTCTCCATCAGCACTACAAGGTGGGGTACTAGTAACTGTTCTGGATCTAAGCAGAAGCACCTGGACCTCCCCTGACACCACTATCAACAGTCAGTTTACCAACAAAAGCGTGGAAGTGACATCTGTTCTCATCCAGTCCACAGAACAAGCTGATCAGGTAATGAGAAATGAGAGAGCAAGAGAAACTATGACATCGCCAGACTGCTGCTCCTTGCCTGGTCTCCCTTCAGCTGTCATATAAGGCCACAGAGGCGGCACAGAGGGGGCTTTGAGTTATTTGTTGCCATGTATGTGGGGGGAAGAGCAAGAGAGAGAAGAAGGAGCTGTGGAGGTGGTGCAAAGAGGGAGTGAGGGGATGTAGGAGAGAGAATGAGAATTAAGCATAGAATACAGCTAAATGTCGCCACAAGTAACTGCCCTAAGCATCGTGCTGAACAGAACTTCCTTGGGTTTAGATCGCATCCTATCCAATGGCTAGAAAGTCAATGTTGATTCAGAATACTGACCAACTGAGGGAGCAATGGTGTAACATTGTGATGGATTTGGAGCTGCCTGTAATAATAGATGAAGATTGTATCTAAACTAGATTATAGTGTTGTATATTTTATGCATATACTGAGTTAGGGTGAGGGTGTGATGTTATTGACATAAACTGTGACCGTATAGATCATTGTTGCAACCAGAGTCCTATGGTTGCACCAAGTCTTGTACAGAGGAGACCAAGTGGGGTGTCTATGGGAAGGTTGTAGTTTGCTGGTTATGATTATGCTGTCTGTATGTGTGTATCATTTTTGTATTCAAAGTTATGAATATTGGCTATGTACTTGTTCGATTCTAAGTAGCCTCAGTGAAGCATTTGGTCAGCTTCTTGAGAAAGGACTATTCTCAGTAAGTGCCCAATCAAGAAACACTTAACTGACAATGGACTTTGGGAGATGCCAGTCCACATGTGAGCTTTCCTGGGAACGTTCAAACTAACATGTAAACAATGCCGTCGGCCTGCAAAAAGCTGAATCATTCATAGACATGGGACTTGCCCAGGTGACTGCAAATTCCATCTTGTTGAGGGGATTTTACACAGGAGAACAAAGGGGTTTCCACCCACAAGAGAAAGACTATATAAGGCCCTGGAAACCCCTCCATTTTGTCTTCAGCTGGCTCAAAAGATAGCCTCTCCACCCCAAAGAGATGCCTGAAAGAAACTGGAACAAAAGACAGTAACTATGGCTGTGTGAGTGATTGCTGAACCCAGCCGAGGAAGGAGTCTAGTCTGTGAAAAAAGCTTATTGTTCCAATGAGATGTTCCATCTCTCAGGGTGAGATTTACCTGCATTTAGTTTCCTACTGTATTAGGCTTAGACTTGCGTATTTTTGTTTTAATTTGCTTGGTAATTCACTTTGTTCTGTTTGTTATTACTTGGAACCACTTAAATCCTACTTTTTATATTTAATAAAATCATATTTTGCTTATTAATTAACCCAGAGCAAGTATTAATACCTGGAGGAGCAAACAGCTGTGCATAGCTCTCTATCAGTGTTATATAGGGCAAACAATTTACGAGTTTACCCTGTATAAACTTTATACAGAGTAAAACGGATTTATTTGGGGTTTGGACCCCCATTGGGAACTGGGTATCTGGGTGCTGGAGACAGAAGCATTTCTTAAGCTGTTTTCAGTTAAGCCTGCAACTTTGGGGGGATGTGGTTCAGACCTGGGTCTGTGTTTGCAGCAGGCTAGCATGTCTGGCTCAACAAGACAGGGTACTGAAGTCCCAAGCTGCCAGGGAAAACGGGCTCAGAGGTAGTCTCAGCACATCAGGTGGCAGTCCCACGGGGGTTTCTGTGACCCAACTCATCACAGAGGTTAGGGGTGAAAGTGGGGTGAGGGTGTGGTTAGCGGTGAGGGTAGGGGTGAGAGTGAGGTTGAGGGTGAGGGTAGGGGTGAGGGTGGATTCAAGGTGGAATCCCTGCTCTGTGCAGGGGTCAGAAGCCAAGCCCCTTTCCAGGGGTCAGGGAGCAGTGCGGGTAGGGGTGGGGGAGTACTCTTCCAAGCTCCGTCCCCCAAACAAGGTCTATCCTTGTGAGTCACTAGAATGAGATGCCACATGCAGATTGTGCAGCTATTTAAAATCTGATTGTGCATGTTCTCTGAGCTCCTCTACGCTCCTTGTGTCTGAAGTAAAACAGGCCTACTTAAGTCTTTAAGTAAGAAGATGTGCGTATAGCTTGTTTCACTGGTTCAAAAATCTTTTTTCTTTTGTTATGTTGTTTCTACTGTTAAGATTAAATGATACTTTGTTTTAAGAAGGCTGGCTTTGGTTAACGTATTCACCACTGATCACAACTCCTGAAGGGAAGAACCGCAGGGAGCCAAACCCCATCGAACTTGTTGAGCAATCACTATTGGTACATAGGAAGCCCAAAGCCTGGTCTGAGAGTGGGAGAATTGCAGGATTCCTCCTCAGGGAGGTAAAAGCTCTCAAGGCTTAAGACCTAGACAGGGGTATACTCAGGTCGACCAAACAAAGGGTCAGAGGTGCAGCTAGTCCTGAACATATGACATATTAGTGATGAATTTCCAATAAGTGAAAACAGGAGTAAAAACAAATATTGTAGAAGGAAAAAGCAAGAGAAATGTGTCTTGTGTTCTTTATGGGAATAGAACTGGAAAAACAGACAGAAAAAAATGTTACTAAAAGTTTAGGAAAGGTTAGTTAATAGAGATGTGTAAAGAAAGAAATCTATATTTCAAAGAGCTTTAAAAAAGTCAGCTCTGGTGATGCTACATGAAGCTGACCAGAAGCAGAATGGGGTACCAGCCCCAGACCATAAGCCAGTGCTCTGGCAGGCCAGGCAGATGCCCCAGGGGACAGAGGCCTGAATGGACTAGCAGGACTGGGAGAGTTTGGGAACAACTTCCCAGAGGGAAGCAGGGAAGAGGATGACAGGTGTTGATGTAGCGACAGGAGCAGCAACTAGGCCCCAGCCAGGCTGAGTTCATTGATGCAACAGTGAAAGAGGCCAAACACCTTGAGGGGGTGCACTCAGAAACCAAGTAAGGGGTCAGGAGGTGCACTTGGTCAATTATTTTGGTCACATGATACTGTTCCAGGCAAGTTGGCCTTTTATCACTTCACAAGGCTGTAATGAATGATCAACAGTGTGCCTTTGTTGCCAAGAAGGCTATCAGCATATTGGGCTGCATTAGCAGGAGCGTTGCCAACAGATCGAGGGAAGTGATTATTCCCCTCTATTCGGCACTGGTGAGGCCACATCCGGAATAACGTGTCCAGTTTTGGGACCCCCACTACAGAAAGGATGTGGACAAATTGGAGAGAGTCCAGCAGAGAGCAACGAAAATGATTAGGGGGCTGGGGCATATGACTTACGAGGAGAGGCTGAGGGAACTGGGCTTATTTAGTCTGCAGAAGAGAAGAGTGAGGGGGGATTTGATAGCAGCCTTCAACTACCTGAAGGGAGGTTCCAAAGAGGATGGAGTTAAGCTGTTCTCAGTGATGGTAGATGACAGAACAAGAAGCAGTGGTTTCAAGTTACAGTGGGGGAGGTCTAGGTTGGATATTAGGAAAAACTTAGGAGGGTGGTGAAGCATTAGAATGGGTTACCTAGGGAGGTGGTGGAATCTCCATCCTTACAGGTTTTTAAGGCCCAGCTTGACAAAGCCCTGGCTGAGATGATTTAGTTGGGGTTGGTCCTGCTTTGACCTCCTGAGGTCTCTTCCAACCCTAATCCTCTATGATTTTATAGTATCAAAAGAGGACTAAATCACTGCTATAGGTTTTTTAGCCCAAACATGGGACAGACTTTTCAAATAAAAGCATCCAAACAACTTATTATAAAAGTGACAAATCTTCAGTGATGTAATTTCACGACTTTCACAGAAACATTGGTGAGAGGCCCCAGGCCCTCCCCATCAGTCTCAGGAACCTGATCAAATGCGATACACTCACTTGATCCTAACAGATGATCCCCAGTCAATGCTCCACAGGAAAAATCAAAAACTGCCAAAGTGTGTTGTGAGAATTTCCTTCTCATCCCCTAACATGGTGATCTGATCAGTCCCAAGATTGAAGCAAAAATTACCATGATACAGTGAAAAGCAACAGAGGGTCCTGTGGCACCTTTGAGACTAACAGAAGTACTGGGAGCATAAGCTTTCGTGGGTAAGAACCTCACTTCTTCAGATGCAAGAGATACAGTGGATGATTTCATTTATACCCAGAGATACCACTGATGACAAGTCATAGTTTTGGTTTCTTATTGTTTTAGAAGTTGAATCCTATTAAGATGGATTCTCTGAGCAACTTCTAAGGCAGAAGAGTCCAAAATGCTGACTAACCCATGGGGCTCAGAAAGACCCTCCATATATACAACCTAAAGGACAACTCTATTTTATTTTTTTTTGCTTAATTTCTAGGAGTGTGCCAATATTCATAGATTCATAGATTATAGGACTGGAAGGGACCTCGAGAGGTCATCGAGTCCAGTCCCCTGCCCGCATGGCAGGACCAAATACTGCCTAGACCATCCCTAATAGACATTTATCTAACCTACTCTTAAATATCTCCAGAGACGGAGATTCCACAACCTCCCTAGGCAATTTGTTCCAGTGTTTAACCACCCTGACAGTTAGGAACTTTTTCCTAATGTCCAACCTAGACCTCCCTTGCTGCAGTTTAAACCCATTGTTTCTGGTTCTATCCTTAGAGGCTAAGGTGAACAAGTTCTCTCCCTCCTCCTTATGACACCCTTTTAGATACCTGAAAACTGCTATCATGTCCCCTCTCAGTCCTGTGTTTGCATTTTTCTTGTACAGCTGCTTTGTTCAAACAGTCCCCCACTGAAGCATTTGGGAATACCCCTTAAGTTACTGCAATCACTGCAAAAACATACCCCAAATACTCTTGTTTTCTCCAAAGGCTGAGACTTAAGCCATTCAGCTGACACCACAACTGAAACCTTCTGGAAGTTATACATAGAGATAAGAGCTTAAAACAGTATTCTCAGTGGGGTCCCAACACAGCACTGTACAACAGTATAATTACAGAAGTTAGATGTACAACCTCAGAGTCCTACTAGACATTTATTTCAATTGCTCTATTAGGCACCTATATATTACATGATGAGCATATTACAAATATCTAGAATAAGGGGACAGTAATATCCCTTCCCCACCCCTCAAGGCACATAATCCAAAACCCTTCTTTCCATTAATTTCAATAGGTTTTTGACCAGGCCCTTAGTCACCATTTAGCCAAGCTATACAGAGTTAATTCCTAATATCTGAGCCCTTTCTTCACAAACATATACTTAGCCATAGTGGAACACACTGATTTCCCATTCATTATTAGGTCCACTTTAAGGTTCTGGTGTGGATCTACAAAGTTTTAGCTTTGCAGGATTACATATTAGAAAGGCCATTTCTTCTTCCAGCTGTGATCATCCAAGCCCAGATATAAACTCAAGTGATTCAAAATATGCACCTTCTCATTGCCCTCCCAAAGGACAACTTGAAGAACCTACTGTCACCTTCTTGAAATCACATACTGCAAGACTCCCCTCTTACAGCATACTCTTACAGCATACTCCAAAACCGAGACCAAGGATACCAGATAATTTGTTAGATTCTTATGGGGAGATAAGGGAGTGTGAACAAGGGAGTGTGTGTGGGACTGGGCGGAGAGAAAGTGCAAGGAGAAAAGAGCCCAGAGACAGGAGACAGGTATGTCTGATGTAATCTGCCCTGAGAAGGCACTCATGGGGTGCCATAAAGAAAAGAAGAACCTGGTATGCATGAAAAGAACGAGGTCTGGGAATTTTTCTCACTGACAGGCACAGAAGGAAAACTCAGTGTATGTGACAGGAGCTGTCCAGTTCCAATAAAAGGAAGAAAGCACACTCATAAGCCCTTCTTCTTCTTGACCTGCTCGCTGACCTGGATCCATGACCACAGGCGGACACACCAGATCTACTATGCTTTGGCTTCTCGGCTTCCTCTGCTTTCTCTGGTAACTCTCCACCTGCGTGAGTGTGTGGGTGCATGAGGGTATGAATGGGATGAATGTGTGTGTGTGTGTGTGTGTGTGTGAATAAGCTCCATCCCTTTTCTGTTTGATCCAGTAGCGGCATTTAATAAAACCAACGTAGGTGTAACCTTGGGTTGGTCTCTAGTGAAACTGAGGTAACATTATTGGTGGAGAATGCGGGCAACCACTAATAGGGTTCACTAGTGGAAAGGGGCGACACAGAGTAGAGAGCGTGTATGGGTAGCTTAGGAATCCCAGTGTGCCTGCTCCCCCTTCCTGATTTTGTGCATGATGCCACTGTTCAGAAAGGGAAAGAACCCCCCCCGAATCCACAATGGAGGGGAAGGTGGCAAAATTTCCCCTCCTCCTCCTCTGGGCACACTCCAACGGCATTGACCCATGGGTCCCAGAGGCGGTTTCATCAGTGGACACCATGGCGGATGTAGAAAATACGTACCAGAAATATTGTGAGTTTTATCATCCAGATTCAAAGACTAAGGATTGGGCGTCAGCATGGCTATTGTGGCAAACTTGTTGTGCTTGGCAAACTGCTAAAGCTGATCTAAGGAGTTGAAGGTCCAGGTGGAGTGTTTGTGGGGATTGGTGTTATAGCAGGGGACCCATCCAGGCAGGAGAGCAGCGGGACCCCCGGGATCGGGGACAAAGGCACCACTCCAATATGACCCCGGAGACTGGGACAGGGACATATGGTATGACCTGGACCCAGGATGGCCGCCAGATGGGCCGGGAGCTCGGCCAGCCCCGGTGGCAGCTGTGCAATGGTTAACTCTCCAGCACAGCAACCCCGACTCAGGGAGGGAGCCCTGGACCCGTAACTGGGGTAACTATACAGGAAATAGCTTTGACCCCCACTGAAATAACTTCTCTGGGCCCGGGGTTAGAGCCAGCCAAGGCGAGCACATTCTTGGAATGGGCGTTATCAGTTTCTGATGGCGATAGAGGATCAAGGGTTAAACCCAGAGGAGGTTAGGAAGCTGTTGAGAATGGCATCCACAGTACCGGGGTGCAATATAGGAATCGCACTGCGGATGCAGGCGGCCAGACGGTGGCAGTCCCCGTTTACACTGGTTCGCAATTTGGCTCAAGGAGAGGCACTGCAGGAGGTCAGCCCTCAGTATGCAGCAGGCTCCCGCACTCCAGGAGAGGCCCCTGACATCTTTGTGGAGAGAATGGTATTAGTGGGATTAACTGGGGGATATCCGACCCATGCCCCGGGGAGGGTGATCCCCAGGACCTTGTCCAAGATTGTGGTTCCAACAGCCGAATTAAGGCTTATTGCAGCAATGTTGCCCAAACATGTTCAGATGGCTATGGGAGTGTGGAGGCAAGGAGAGTCCTAGACATATCACACCTTAAGGAAGCTGCGCGCCAGGCGACCAGAGTGGTTGGTCAGCCCGGAGCTGGAGCTCCTACTCCTGTTGCTGCAGCCGCAGCCCCAGCGCCTTGACAAAGGTGCCCCTGATCGGAAACCAGTGGGCTCCGCACACAGTTGTGGATGACCTTAAAGGACCATGGGGAACCCATGGGCCAATGGGATGGGAAACCCACGGAGTCCTTAGCACTCCGCTGTATTCAGCTGGGGTTAAAGCTCCTGGAACCGGGGGCAGACACTGGGGCCAAGAAAGCAACTTCAGATTGGGGGGCCCCACCTCCCCGAGTCCACTGGGAGAGGAAAGCACCCAGGGATGGACATGGGTGAGGCCTCTCCACGTGGATTCACGAGGAAGGTTGCGGGTGCGCCTTCGTGAAGGGCACATGAACGCCCTGAAACATCTGAAGTAGATTTTGTGGTGCTGGTGGACACCGGTGCAGCTGTTTCACTGCTTCCCTGCCACATGCTGGGAGTGTCAATCCAGAGAACCATTGAGATTCAGGGATTTGATGGTACTCCGGTGCAGTGGCAAATGTTGGGATGACTGGTCACCCGGGTGGGGAATCTTACCTGAAGATGGCCCTGCATTTATAGCCCCAGAACTTCAGAACCAATTTTGGGCATAGATTGCTTGCGGGAGGGAGGAATAGTAGTTGATTGTGCTAACAAAGGTTTATGGAGGACCCCAAAGGAAGACTGGATCCCTGAAGTAAGGAAGGGAGATACTGGATTGCTGACGCGTATGTTGGGGGTGGAGGCAATGACTGGGGATAGCAAGGAGGAATGGAGGAAGCGTTTCCCCCAGGCATGGATGGCCCACAAATTCCGGTTGGTTCTCTGGGACTGGATCCACTACTGCTGTCACAGGCGTTGGCATGGGATCTGGTTCCACCACCTTAGTCTGGGTCTCTGGTAACATAGATGGGGCCCTTGTAGAAGGCTCAGGAACAGGGATAGGTGTGAAGGCTTGCTTAGCCTGGCTGCAGGTGACCATTCCCACCCTCATGGCTAGCTTCACATGGTTGGCCAAGTCTTCCCCCAGCAGCATGGGAATGGGATAATCGTCATAGACTGCAAAAGTCCACATCCCTGACCAGCCCTTGTACTGGACAAGCAACTTGGCTGCAGGCAAGTTAAAAGAGTTTGACTTGAAGGGTTGAATCGTCACTTGGGCCTCTGGGTTGATGAATTTGGGGTCCACTAAATACTGGTGGATAGCTGACACTTGTGCTCCAGTGTCCCTCCATGCAGTAACCTTCTTCCCACCCACACTCACAATTTCCCTTCACTCTGAGGGTATCTGGAAGGCATCTGGGCCTGGGGACCTTTGGTGTGACCCCGGTGCAATGAATTGCAATCGGTTGGGGTTCCTGGGGCAGTTGGCCTTCACATGCCCCAGTTCATTATATTTAAAACATCATCCCACTGACTGGTCACTGGGGCGAGGTGAGTTGCTGGAGACTGGTGTGGTGGGACGATAAGGTGTCTGCAGTTTTCCTTGGGGTAGTAGGTGGGGCCTTGGGCTGCCCCCGGTGGTGGGGTGTTGTCTCGGGTTGCCCCTTCTGATATCGGCTCCAAATGCTACTAGCTTTCTTTTTTTCCACCACATCCATCCATTTGGTTCCAATCTCCCCTGCCTTGATTACAGTTTTGGGCTTCCCATCTAGGATGTATCTTTCTAGTTCCTCAGGAACACCCTCTAAGAACTACTCCACTTGAATGAGCAGAGACAGATCTTCCAGAGATTTAACACTTGCTGCTGATATCCAGGCATCCCAATTTTTTACAATGTGGTAAGTGTGTCGGGAAAATGCCACGTCTGGTTTCCACCTTAGGGCTCTGAACTGCCGACGGGCATGCTCGGGTGCTAGCCCCATTCTAATTCTAGCCTTTTTTAAAAAAAGTTCGTACTCGTTCATGTGTTCTTTAGGCATTTCAGCGGCCACCTCTGCTAAGGGTCCATTGAGCTGTGGCCTCAGCTCCACCATATTGTGGTAAACCCAGGACAAACAGCTACAAAGGGGGGGGGTGGTAATCAGTCCCAGGGGGTTAAAAAGGCCTCTCCCACGCCACTGAAGAGAGAGAACCATGGGGAAATAAGGTTCAGCTGGGCAAGGGGTTACTAGGGAACTAATTAGGTTCAGCTGGCTCCAACTGCTTGGGACCTTTTTAAAACCTCCGCGGCGTGGAAGGGGGGGAGAGAGAGTGAGAGAACCAGGGAAGCTGCCAGTAAGTTAGGAGCAGCAAGGCTCTGAACCCTTCCAGCAAGGAAGGCCGCACTCTGTCCCCAGAAGGGAAGACAAACAAGCACAAGGGACTGACTGAGGGAAGGAATAGCCAGCCCCTGTGCTACCTACAGGGTTTTGCTTTGCCCAAGCCTGGGTCTCCAAGGCTAAAAAAGACTGAGCCTGCTGAGGAGAAGGAGGTACTTTGCCACAATATACTGATCTGTAGAGATGCTGTACCCAAGGCAGGCCCTTTCAAAATTTTCTAAGAAGGCCTCTGTATCATTGCCTACCTTGTACGTGGAATATTTCTTGGAATGGGGAGTGGTACCTGGAGAAGGACTATTAGGATTACCTGCTGGACCCAGCTTAGCCCTTTCCAGCTCTAAGTGCTTTAGCTCTAACTCCGTCTCCAAGCGCTTCGCCTCTCTTCTCTCTTCCGCCTTCAAGCGCTTCGCCTCTCTTCTCTCCTCCACTTCCAACTCCAAGAGCTTTAATTCCATTTGTCTTTCATGTTCCCTTTCCCTTTCTTCCATCTGGCTTCTATGAAATTCAAGTTTCTTTTGCACTTCACTATCACTCATTTTGCTTACTTTTTTGTTCCTATTATAGCTTAGCCCGAGAGCTAGGAAGGAAAAAAAGAACAGCTTGTGAATTCCCTTGCTGCTGCTTAACTACTTTGCCTTCAGGGAAAGAAGAAAAAAAAAACCGTTTCTCTCAGCTTAAAAAAAAAAAGAAAAAAAAAGTGTCCCTCCCTGGTTTTCAAGCAGCCAAAAGGAAAATGTATCCTTTTAAAATCCTGAGATCTTTGCTTCTGGTTCAAAATGATCCCACGGCGCTGCCACCATGTCAGAGTCCCCCCTCCTCCCCCACCAACTCTGAACTCTGGGGTACAGATGTGGGGACCTACCAGCTTAGGTTAAAACTTCCCAAGGCACAAATTCCTCTCCTTGTCCTTGGACAGTATTGCTGCCACCACCAAGTGATTAACACAAAAATTCAGGGAAGGGTCACTTGGAATCCCTATCCCCCCAAAACCCTTCACCCCCTTTCCTGGAGAGGCTTGAGAATAAAATACCAACCAGTTGCCTTAGCAATGTGAGCATAGACCAGACCCTTTGTCTTCAGGACACTGAAATCAATCAGGTTCTTAAAAGAAGAACTTTATTTATAAAGAAAAAAGTAAGACTCACACCTGCAAAATCAGGATGGAAAATAACTTTACAGGGTAATAAAAAGATTTAAAACACAGAGGATTCCCCTCTGGACTCAGCTTCACAGTTACAAAAACAGGAATGAAACTACCTCTGTAGTATAGGAAAATTCACAAGCCAAAACAAAAGATAACCTAATGCATTTCCTTGACCTACTCAGAGTTTCTGTAGTTTTAGATGGATTATTCCAGGTATATTTTTCAGAAGATATTGTACCTGCTTGGCTTCTCCCTCCGTCCGGAGAGGGAACAACACACAGAACAAAAAAACCAACAAATCCTTCCCCCCCCCCCCACTAGATTTGAAAGTATCTTTCCTCATTAGCCCTTCTGGTCAGGTGCCAACTAGGTTATTTGAACTGCTTAACCCTTTACAGGTAAGGAAATCCAGTACAGCTGCCAAGGAGGGATTTTATGATACTGCATACATAAAGGTTGCTACCCTTCCCCCTATATTCATGACACCAGTAGAATGTGATTGTAAGATTTGTAACTTTTCAGTCATTGCAAGTATGATCATTAAGTTCTGTAACCTTTTGCAAACTCTGTAACATTATTAGCATAGCCTTTTAAATTTTGTAACTTTTGTAAGGTTTGTAACCTTTTCAGTTACTACTTGTATAACCTCCAAGCTTTGCAACATTCCATCATGCGATAAGGGAGTGTGTGGGGGAGATAAGGGAGTGTGAACAAGGGAGTGTGTGTGGGACTGGGCGGAGAGAAATTGCAAGGAGAAAAGAGCCTGGAGACAGGAGACAGGTGTGTCTGATGTCACGGGGTGCCATAAAGAAAAGAAGAACCTGGTATGCATGAAAAGAATGAGGTCTGGGAATGCTTCTCACTGACAGGCACAGAAGGAAAACTCAGTGTACGTGACAGGAGCCGCCCAGTTCCAATAAAAGGAAGAAAGCATGCTCATAAGCCCTTCTTCTTCTTGACCTGCTCGCCGGCCCAGATCCATGACCACAGACGGACACACCAGATCTACTATGCTTTGGCTTCTCGGCTTCCTCTGCTGTCTCTGGTAACTCTCCACCTGCGTGAGTGTGTGGGTGCATGAGGGTATGAATGCGATGAATGTGTGTGTGCGTGAATAAGCTCTATCCCTTTTCGGTTTGATCCAATAGCGACATTTAATAAAACCAATGTAGGTGTAATCCTGGGTTGGTCTCTAGTGAAACTGAGGTAACAACTTCTTTTCCCTAGGTATTTTTCCAGTAGCTCTTCTTACTTCCCTAAAAAACTTGTGGTAGCCTTAACTCATTTGGGGTTTTTTCTACACTCAGATACAAAGTTGGGCCCAACAGTGAGAGTAATTAACCATTGGAACATCTTATCTAGAGACATTGTGGATTCTCCATCATTTGAAGTCTTTAAATTAAAACTGGATGTCTCTAAAACCTTGGCTGTAGCTCAACCCGAAGTTATGGGCTTGAGGTAGGAACCCCTGGGTAAAATTCTCTGACCATTGCTGTGCTGGAGGTCAAACTAAATGAATGTAATGGTCCCTTCTGACCTTAATATGTATTAATTCAACTGAATTACAAGTGGATCTGATCTACAAATATTGCTAGGCTATGGAACCGATCTTGGCATAGCCCGCTAGAGTAGATGCAGCCGACACCAACAGACATTTTTCTTCAGAACTACACTAGTTATGCTGACAGAAGTACTGTTCGGTCTGCATAGTTGTATCTACGAGGGGTGGGGGGGCAGGGGAGTTGGGGGTTGGCACAGCTATATTGATTAGGGGTGTGGTCTTTTCATACCCATGATCAACATAGCTATGCCAGTTTAAGTTTAAAGTACAAACCTGTAATAGGGTGATTTTCCCCTTGAACAGCTGTGACAGGAGAAGACAGGGAGCAGCTGATCCTGCCCCAAAAAGTAACCTGACAGGTGCTGTGTTGTGAAAGCCAGGACTAAAACAGGGTTCAAAAAAGAACTAGATAAATTCATGGAGGATAGGTCCATCAATATTAGCCAGGATGGGCAGGGATGATGTCCTTAGCCTCTGTTTGCCAGAAGCTGGGAATGGGCAACGGGATGGATCATTTAATGATTACCTGTTCTATTCATTCCCTCTCGGGCACCTGGCATTGGCCACTGTCGGAATATATGATACTGGGCTAGATAGACCTTTGGTCTGACCCAGTATAGCCATTCTTATGTTCTGGGAATCAGCTGATACAGCTCTTCATGACTGGCCCTCATTCTCAGCTGGACAATCATAGGTGATGTGAGAGTTTTCCATTTGGGGAGGTCCTAAAAGTGGGGGGGGCCACTGGCACCCAGACTGTGGCCTTTCCCGCACTCTGCCTCATCCCCCAAAGTCCCACCCTTACTTCATCTCTTCCAGCCCCTGCTCCGCCCCCACCCCCAAGTTCCGGCTGCTGCTCGCTCCTCTTCGCCTCTTCCCGAGGCCTGCTCACTCCCCTCCACACCCTCCCCAAAGTCTCCCTCACCCTTCCGCAGCTCATTCCTCTCCTCCTCCTCCCCTGAAGACCCCCACCTGCTGCTCGCTCCTATCTGCCTCTTCCCCTGAGAACACCCGGCAGCTTGCTCCTCTCCACCCCCTCCCCCAAGGCCGCCCTGTTGGCTCTGTCCCACCTCTTTCACTGAGGCCTGCTCACTCCTCTCCTACTCCTCCCCCAAGAACCCCCCCCCGGCCCACCACTTGCTCCTCACTGCCTCTTCCCCGAGGCCTACCCGCTCACTGGCCACTCACTCCCTCCTCTCCACAGCAGAGAGGAGCGAGCAGCAGGCAGGGGGGCATAAGGGGAAGAGGCAGAGAGAAGCAAGCAGAGGGGGCCTCGGGGTGGGGAGCTGGCGGGCCATGGTCCAGGCACCGGTGGCCCCCCCCCACACTTCTAGGGAGCTTCTCTTCTGGTTCTCCAAAGGCAGAAGGCTGGTGCGCCTCCAAAGGGAAGTGACCTACGCATCCGTGGCATTTACCATCCTGCATGACCAGTCTTTTTTGGGGAGACAGCCTCCAAGCCTCCAATATCAACTAGGTAGGGCCCTTTCCAACCCAGGGGGCTACACAGGGCAGGCCAGCTGCCTCCTGCTCTGGTTACCAGAGAGTATTCTCTCTCCTGGCTTCCCCCTTCCTTGATAGTGCTGAGTTCTCCTTTATATTGTCCACATGGCTGGTATGTATAAGAGGCCAGAGGACCCCAATCTGAACCCCTAACCAGACCGTTGTGTTACTTTCTGAACACTTTTCTTCGTTTGTTTGTGAAGACAAACAGAGTCCCAAAGAAAGGGACAGAAACCTAACCCAACTGTCTATCCCCAACTGGTGACTAGGGCCACTACCATACAGGACCAAATCCTAGAGCCAAGATGGCAGGGACTCATGTTAGAACTGTTATCTGCTCTCTGGAGTTTATCAGCAAAAGGTGGATTCTTTCAGGTATCTGACCCACAGGAGCTGGAAAGGTCACCCACTTGGACCTCCAGACCCAGAAAACGATGCTTCCAGGGCTACCTGAGGCCAAGAAAAAGGTACTCTCAAACCAAATGACTGACAATCGAAGGAAAACTGCATTTTCATTTATCCCTGAAGTCTGCAATTGAGGATCCCATTTGGGGAGCAATCTCTCTTCTTAAAATAAATGAAAGGACAGAGGCAGAGACTGTTACATATTATTAGAGTTGAACCCTGAACCCCAATCCAGGAAGAAGGAAACTATCTGAATACTTGCTTACTTTACTAAAAAGTATTTCTTGGTAACAACCCCTCCAACTGTGAGCAGGCCAGAGCAAGGCACAGGCACTGAAAGCCAAAGCCTAGAGCCCCAATTCCCACACCTGTGATTACTTCAGAAGGAGTAAAATGAAAGTAAGTTTCTAGCCCTCATGGCTGTGAAAAAAAGCTTGAAAACGGACCTGAATATACTCAGTGTGGTAACATCTACCTATAGTCTGCAGACAGCAACAGCTCTGAGAGAGACTAGCTGCACTAGACATCATAATGGGGTGTTAACTCTAAGGCCCACTGCTCCAAGGTCCCCTGTCCACATCAACCCATCAGAGGACTCATGCTGCAGGATTGCAACAGGCCTAATGCATCCAGCCAATGAGATGCACTCTACCTGCTAAAGGTAAGTACTGGAGGGACCCCTGCTGTCACCCCTGCCTGAGGCAAGGGGCTCCCTTGTTGCTCCCAAGGGGAAGAGGCTCTGCTGCCATTTTGGGGCACTGGGAGAAGAGGACACCATGCCCCTTCCCACCTCTCTGGAAGAGGAGGTGCACCCTTTGCTACTGTTCTTCTAAGTAAGGGGTATGATCACAGTATAGGATAGGCCATGGGGGCCCTATTTTATAGTGTGCTTAAGACCCTGATGGACTCATCTTGCAGTGAGGGCCAGATGGGTTAGACTAAGTTTCAGAACACAGAGTGCATAAAAAGCCTGCAGAAAAAAATTAACATTTTCTTCTCTCTCCTCAGAATCAATACTTTCTTTAAAAAGCAAACAGAGAACTGTTTGGTTTATATAATCCAATATAAATGCTGGGTATAGACTCCAGGGGATTTTAGATTAAATAGTATTTTTTAAAAAATCTCAAATCGGCGGATCAGGTCAAATGAAAATAGACAATTCTTCTTAACTGTAAATAGTATTTCTCAGATGAAAGCCTCACTCCACAACTATGGCAGGTTGGACTACTTGGGTCGGAAAGCAGTGCACTCTTGACAGGCCATCCGCATTGCCATGTTGGGTTCCAGACCTATGTCGTACTGTGAAGTGGTAGGGTTGAAGCGACAGGAATAATCTTGTTACTCTCGCGTTTTTGTCCTTGTTTTGGTGCATCCAGTGTAAAGGGGCATGGTCCATGACAAGGGTAAATCTCCGTCCAAGTAGATAGTAGCGGAGGCTTTCTATGGCCCATTTCACGGCCAGGCATTCCTTCTCCACCACGGCGTATTTCCGTTCCCTAGGTAGGAGCTTCCTACTGAGGAAGAGGACGGGGTGTTCATCATCTCCGACCATTTGGGAAAGCACCGCTCCTAGCCCTACTTCAGAGGCGTCGGTTTGTAGAATAAACTCCTTCCCCCAGTCTGGGGCTACTAGTATGGGGTCTGTGCAGAGGGCTGCCCTCAGATCTGCAAAAGTGCCTTCGGCTGCAGCAGACCATTTTACTATGTCAGGGCCCCAAGCTTTTGTTAGGTCCGTTAATGGGCATGCCCTAGTGGCGAAGTGGGGAATGAACCGCCTATAGTACCCCACTAGTCCCAGGAATGCTCTGACCTGTTTCTTCCGGAGTGGTTGGGGCCACTTCTGTATAGCTTCTAACTTGTTGAGCTGGGGCTTCACCACGCCCCTCCCCACTATATACCCAAGGTACTTGGCCTCAGCTAACCCGGTCGAACATTTGGAGGGATTAGCGGGGGCCCCATGCAACCCAAAGGGGAGAACAGTGTACTGATATAGTCCTTCTGGAGTTGCCAAGGGTGTCTTCTCCTTGTCGGCCTTGGCCAGGGGGATCTGCCAATAGCCCTTGGTAAGGTCAAGGGTAGACATAAACTGTACCTTTCCCAATCTGTCAATCAGCTCATCTATCCTGGGTATAGGGTAGGCATCAAATTGGGACACCTCATTGAGTTTAAGGAAGTCATTGCAGAACCTCATACTGCTGTCCGGCTTAGGCACTAAAACCACGGGACTGGACCATTGGCTATGAGATTCCTCAATGACTCCTAAAGCCAGCATTTTCCTGACCTCTGTCCTAATCTCTTCTCTCTTGGCCTCTGGGATCCGGTATGGTTTAATGCTCACCTTCACTCCAGGCTCCATGAGGATGTGATGGTGAACCTCCGTAGTCCTGCCCGGTTTTTCGGAGAACACATCCTGGTTGCGTTCGATCAGGCTGATCACTTCTGATCGTTGTTCCGGAGTCAACTCCGGGGATATCCCCACCAGGTCGGGCTGGTTGCTTTTAGGGATGGCGCCCCCAGCGCAACCACCGGAGCTTCTCTATCTTGCCAAGGTTTCAGCAGATTTATATGGTAGATCTGCTCCAGCTTCCGGCGGCCCGGCTGTCGGACCTTAGTCGACTTCTCCTACCACTTCTATTACCTCGTACGGCCCCCTGCCACCTGGCCAGGAGCTTGCCCTTGGCTGTGGGTATGAACACCATCACCTGGTCCCCCACCTAGAACTTCCGGGTCGTTGCTTGGAGATTGTAGTTTGTCCGTTGTGCCCCTTGGGCCTTCTCCAAGCACAAGGGGGGCAACTTGGGCTATTCTGGCTTTCATCTGCAGCACATGTTCAACCACGTTTCTCCCAGGGTTCAACTGTTCTTCCCAGTCTTCTTTAGCCAGGTCCAGTATGCCCCTGGGGTGGCGACCATATAACAGCTCGAAGGGGGAGAATCCAGTGGAAGCCTGAGGAACCTCCCGTACGGCAAACAGCAAGTAAGGCAGCAGGATGTCCCAGTCTTTCCCGTCATGACTAATCACTTTCCGTAGCAGGTTCTTCAATGTCCTATTAAAGCGTTCGACCAGGCCATTGGTCTAGGGATGGTAGACCAATGTTCTAAGGGTCCATATGTGGAGCATTGTACATAGGTCCTTCATCAGCTTAGACATAAAGGGGGTCCCTTGGTCCGTCAGGATCTCCTTAGTTACTCCTACTCTGGAAAAAATCTGGACTAATTCTTTAGCTATGGTCTTGGACGTGGTATTCCGTAGGGGTACGGCCTCGGGGTATCGGGTGGCATAATCTAGTACTACCAGAATGTATTAATGGCCCTGGGCTGACTTTTCCAATGGCCCTACTATGTCCATAGCTATATGCTTAAACGGGACCTCGATAATTGGCAGAGGTACCAGAGGGGCCCTTAAGTGTGGTCGGGGCCCATGTATCTGGCATTCCGGACAGGATGTGCAATATCGCCGGACCGCTGCAAAAATGCCAGGCCAAAAAAACCTCTGTAGAATTCGATCCAGGGTCTTATCTACCCCTAGATGGCCCCCGAACAGGTGGCTGTGGGCCAGATCCATTACGGCTCTTTGATGCTTCCGTGGGACCAAGAGTTGTTGTATGACATGCTCTTGGACCCGGACTACTCTGTATAGTAGGTCGTTCTTAATCATATAATATGGCCCCGGGCACTTAACTCTCCCCTCCATGGGTACCCCGTTTACCTCGACTACTTCTTTGAGAATATTGTGGTATATCGGATCATTGGCCTGATCCTGACCAAAAAAAGTGCGGTCCCCATTTGTCCAAACTCAGGGGGGTCTACCTCCGTCTCCCCCTCGGGGAAAGCCCCTGGGGAACCAGGTCCGGCGATAGGGTTGTTGATCGCCGACCCCGTCCCACTGTCAGTCGGGCCCCTTCTTTCCCCTACAAGCGTAGACTTCTGGCACTGGGTCAGGACCCTCGTCCCCCTCCTTTTATCTGCCCTCCGTTCCCTCCTAGTCTTCCTGGACTTCCCCGGCGGGGAGAACAAATCCTGGCTAAATTCATGGAAGGCCAGGGGAGGGTTAACAATCTGGACCACACCCTGAGTCCCAGGGTCATTATTTTCTTCTACCTCCATTGTCCGGTCTGGCACTAGGGCAAACCGGGGCCTCGGTGCAGAGACTGGTCTCTGATTCTGGCGCCTTCCTTCCCCAGTGGTCCGAGAAAGTTCTTGGGCTGCTAAGTGTCTCTCTACGAGGGCAACTAGTTCATCATACGAGGAGGGATCATTTTGGCGGACCCACCCTCGTACGCCCGGTGGCAGCCCCCTCATGTACCTGTCCAACACCAGGATTTCCACTACCTTCTCCGGCCCATGGATCTCAGGGCGGAGCCACTTCCGGGCGAGGTGGATCAAGTCAATTAGCTGGGACCTCGGCGCTTTGTATCTTAATCATGTGATCTTCATTCCTCTCCTGAAATTGTTTCCAATTTGCATTTGAAACTTCTATCAAACCACTGGTTTCAGAGTAGCAGCTGTGTTAGTCTGTATCCGCAAAAAGAACAGGAGTACTTGTGGCACCTTAGAGACTAACAAACTTATTTGAGCATAAGCTTTCGTGGGCTACAGCCCACTTCATCGGATGCATAGAATGGAACACACAGAAAGAAGATATTTATACATACAGAGAACATGAAAAGGTGGAAGTAGCCATACCAACTGTAAGAGGCCAATCAATTGAAATGAGCTATCATCAGCAGGAGAAAAAAACAAACCTTTGAAGTGATAATCGAGATGACCCATAGAAGGTGTGAGGATACTTAACCTGCCATGAAGTGGGCTGTAGCCCACGAAAGCTTATGCTCAAGTTCTGGTAGATCTGTGTTCAATTCCCAGCTCTAGCACAGACTCCATGGGTGACTTAGGGCAAGTCATATACAGCCAAATTTTCATGTGGCCATTGATTTGAGTTTCCTCCATTTTTGGGTGCCCAATCTCAGATCACATGGTCCTGATTTTCAGAAGTCTGAGTATTTGCAACTACAATTGAACTCTGTGGAGCTTTGGATGCTCAACCATCAGACCCCAATTATCTTAACTTGGACATACAAATTGCGGCATCCAAAATCAGTTGCCATTTCTAAAAACTCTTGGTGTAACCTCCCTAATTCACAAAGGTGATGTGAAGCTAAATCCACTTTTTTTGTTAAGACATTCAGACATTATAGTGATGACCAACAAAGAAAAGCCTGTATGAAAAATAAATATAACTTGAAAACCAGGCAGAGTAAGAGACAGGAGAGATGTGGTCTAGATTGAGGACTGTGTCAGATGTTAGAGAGAACAGAGTTAGTTCAGAGGCCAGCACGCTACTTCCATCATAGTTAAGTAACAAATTCAGTGTGAAGCTGATTTTTCAAAGTGCTCTAAAATGTACAAAAAGGGTCAGGTTGGCTTTAAAGTCAGTGGGCCACCTGAAGGCCTAGAGTAGGGTATGTGGTACAAAGTTGGGACATTTGATCCAGGAATTCCAGATATACAATCCCCTCAAAATAACTTGCCTTTAAAAAAGTCTTCTTAATTATTTTATTTTGTGCAGACCTGCGGGAAAAATCATAGCCAAGATCCGCATAAAACACATACTGTGGAACAATGCAGGGCAGAGCTGGGCCAGGGAAGAGCGGGGGCAGAGTGGAGCTGGGGCTGGGGATAGAGCTGGGCAGAGCAGAGCTGCAGCTGGGATGAGGCTGGGCTGGGGGCAGAATGGGGCTGGGTGGCGCTCTCTCCTGCCTTCCATGGGGACTGCCCAGGGCCCCACCATGCGCCCCGCTGTGCACCCCCCGCAAACATTCCTCCATTCTTCCCTAGGGGGGAATACCCCACAGTTTGGGGACCACTGCTGTAGGGGCCACTTCTTGTACCCTTGTCACAAGCCCGCTATGTTGTCCTGTCACAGACCATGCTCCATCTATGCAAATTCCAAAACAACATACCCAATCAAGGCCTATGTCTTGGGCAAAATTATTTAATAGTTTAAAAAGCTCTTCATCAGTTGCTCATGTTGGAAGTGGATGGCAAAACAGAAATTCCTCTTTTAATTCTGTTGCTGTAACAAAATGAATCTACACCAGTAGCTGTGCAGCATGATATATCAGTAGACTCACCTATTGGTTTTGAGTAATATGGGCTCTGATGAAGATTTCCTAGAAGCTGCTCTTTTACATGAGTGGCCATCTCTGCAATATGGGATGTAATTGTCATTAGAAAGTGGAATCACATCCAGCTGTGATGCTGCCTTCTCTCCTATCATCACCACGCACATAGCCTTTTCAGCTGGAAGTAGTAGTTTCTCACCTATGTTGTGCGGCTTACCAGCTTGGACAATGCACAAAGCCACACAGAAAGAAGCCTCAGTAGCCTTCACATTAACAGTGCTGTACACGTCAACAATTTTTTTTTGTCCTGTTAACTCATTGAGCTTCCTCTGAAAAAACTCTATGGGTTTAGATACTAAGATAGGGTATCTTGTTTCAAGATGCCGGTGTAGCTTACAGGGCTGCATACTGTCATAAGAATGCCCATACTGGGTCAGACCAAAGGTCCATCTAGCCCAGGATCCTGTCTTCTGACAGTGGCCAATGACAGGTGCCCCAGAAGGAATGAACAGAACAGGTAATCATCAAGTGATCCATTCCCTGTCGCCCATTCCCAGCTTCTGGCAAACAGAAGCTAGGGACACCATCCCTGCCCATCCTGGCTAATAACCATCGATGGACCTATCCTCCATGAATGTATCTAGTCCTTTTTTGAACCCTGTTATAATCTTGGCCTTCATAACATCCTCTGGCAAAGAGTTCCACAGGTTGACTGTGCGTTGTGTGAAGAAATTACTTCCTTTTGTTTGTTTTAAACCTGCTGCCTATTAATTTCATTTGGTGACCCCTAGTTCTTGTGTTATGAGAAGGAGTAAATAACACTTCCTTATTTATTTTCTCCACACCAGTCATGTGTTTACAGACCTCAATCATATCCCGCCTTAGTCATCTCTTTTCCAAGCTGAAAAGTCCCAGTCTTATTAATCTCTCCTCATATGGAAGCCATTCCATGCTCCTAATCATGTTTGTTTCCCTTTACTGAACCTTTTCCAATTCCAATATATCTTTTTTGAGATGGGGCGACCACATCTGCATGCAGTATTCAAGATGTGGGCGTTCCATGGATTTATATAGAGGCAACATTATATTTTCTGTTTTATTATCTATCCCTTTCTTAATGATTCCCAACATTCTGTTCCCTTTTTTAACTGCCACGGCACACTGAGTGAATGGTTTCAGAAAACTATCCACAATGACTCCAAGATCTCTTTCTTGAGTGGGAACAGCTAATTTAGACCTCATCATTTTATATGTATAGTTGGGATTATGTTTTCCAATGTGCTTTACTTTGCATTTAGCAACATTGAATTTCATCTGCCATTTTGTTGCCCAGTCGCCCAGTTCTGAGAGATCCTTTTGTAGCTCTTTGTAGTCTGCCTGGGACTTAATTATCTTGAGTAGTTTTGTATCATCTGCAAATTTTGTCATCTCACTGTTTACCCCTTTTCCCAGATCATTTATGAATATGTTGAATAGTTCTGGTCCCAGTACAGACCCCTGGGAGGACACCACTATTTACCTCTCTTCATTCTGAAAACTGACTATTTATTCCTACCCTTTGTTTCCTATCTTTTAACCAGTTACCAATCCATGAGAGCACCTTCTGTCTTATCCCATGACAGCTTACTTTGCTTAAGAGCCTTTGGTGAGAGATCTTGTCAAAGGCTTTCTGAAAATCTAAGTACACTATATCCATTGGATCCCCCTTGTTCACATGCTTGTTGACCCTCCTCAATGAATTTTAGTAGATTGGTGAGGCATGATTTCCCTTTACAAAAACCATGTTGACTCTTCTCCAATAAATTATGTTCATCTATATGTCTGACAATTTTGTTATTTACTATCGTTTCAGCCAGTTTGCCCGGTGCTGAAGTCAGGCTTCCCAGCCTGCATAAACTTTATACAGGGTAAAACAGATTTATTTGGGTTTAGACCCCACTGGGAGTTGGGCATGAGTGCTAAAGACAAGCACACTTCTGTGAGCTGTTTTCACGTAAACCTGCAGCTTTGGGGCAAGTAATTCAGACCCTGGGTCTTTGTTGGAGCAGACGGGAGTGTCTGGCTCAGCAAGACAGGGTGCTGGAGTCCTGAGCTGGCAGGGAAAACAAGAGCGGAGGTAATTTTGGCACATCAGTTGGCAGCTCCCAGGAGGGATTCTGTGATCCAGCCCGTCACAGTGGCGTAGTCAAGCAGGATCTGTGCACAGCTGATTGCTTTGAGATAGTGGTAGTGATTTTAAGTGAGTTTTAAGTGTGGTGGCTGGAGAACAGACAAAGTGGTTACTGGTTTGTTATTTTCTATTTGCTTATTTCGGGTAAGGGAAGTAGGGACAGAAAAGGAAGCAAAATAAATAAGATTAAAGTTCAGAAGAAGCTAGAACTATACAAGTTGCAAATTGCCCAGAAAGGCTAAACACGGGGCTCTGGGAAAGTCTCTGTTAACTAAGAAGCCCCTGAGCTGAATGCATCTCAGTTTCAGCGAACTGCAGAGCGGTTGTGCCAGCACAAGAAAGCAGGAAAATGAGTACCAGTGACGCCGCTAATAAACTAGAGCTGGCCAGTCTGGAAGCAAAAAAGAAAGAAAACGAACATAAGAGACGGCTAGAACTAAGACAATTAGAAATTAATGCTGTGGAGGCAGAAAATGCCAGGGAAGAAGCTGCCAACAAGAGGGCTATGGAGGCAGAGGAAACTGCCCACAAGAGGGCTATGGAGGCCCAGAAGCATGAACTGGCTGTTTTAGAGTTGAAGAGACAAAACCCTCCACCTGCTGGCTCCACTTCCCCAAAAATCCACAAATGGGAAAGACTACGTCCACAGTATGACGAGTCCAGCGATATTGCCGAATATTTCATCACCTTTGAGAGCCTGTGCACCCTCCATGCCATCCCTGAAGATCAGAAGATGACCACATTGATAGCAAAATTGACTGGCAGATCTCTGGACATATTCAGTAAGATGCCTATTAATGATGCTTCAAACTATAGTAAATTTAAGGAACTGGTTTTGAAACAGTTTCAGGTTACACCTGAAACCTACAGGGTTAAATTCAGGAGTCTTAAGAGGCGATCTGGATTGAGTAATGTGGCTTATGCCAATGAAATGAGAGATTTAGTAGATAAGTGGGTGCGGGGGAAAGGCATTATAAGCTTTGAAAGGATGTGTGATCTGGTTACTCAGGAACAATTCCTCAATATGTGCAGTGATGATGTAAAACAGTATGTGTGGGACAAAAAGGTAAATGCAGAGGATGAATTAGCTGGGTATGCAGACTCTTATGAGCAAGCACAAGCTGCAATCAAACAAACCACTGGCAGAGGGGTATAAGGTTGGGGGAAAGCAGAATCAATAACCGTTTTACCCCTGGGAAAAAGGAGGTTGGGCAGTCACCTTCCCATTCCCCTGGTACTCGGCCCAAATTTCCTGTGCAAGCAGAGGAGCCCAAAAGGTGCTATCATTGTAAGTCCACTGAGCACCTGAGGAATAAGTGTCCCTTGCTGAGTGGAAACAGGTAACAAGTAACACATGAAGCTGCAGCTTCTCAGAGCCAGGCTGTGGCCTCTTTCCACACAGGATTTGTAAAGCTTGCTTCCACACAACCAAGCAATGAGCATATGCATGCTGTTAAAATTAATGGTGAAGTCGCTTAGGGGACTGAGGGACACGGGTGCTGAGATTTCTGTGGTCAGGAGGGACCTGATCCAGGAGAAGGATTTGTTGCCAGGTAAAATGGCAGAATTAGAGCTGGTGGGGGGATACAAAGTCCTTGCACCTTTAGCTAAAGTACACATGCAAACTCGGGATTTGCAGTCTGAACTGATGGTTGCACCCAATTTTGCACCGTTTCTACTGGGGAATGATTTCTTTAATGTGGCAGAATCTGTCCCAGGGTTGGTTAGCAGTGAGAAGGAATAGTGTGCTAAAAGCCCTGGGGAGTGGGGGGAAAGGATGAAGTCACATGGAATACTGGGGGAATAGGAGGGTGTCTCTTAGATTCCTCTGCAGCAGTAAAGGATGCAGCTTCGGGGACAGGGATGGTTGTAGACAGTTCCTGTAGCCCCAGGGCTCAAGGGAAGTTCCAGAGGGAGGGGCTGGATGAAGCCAGCTCCTGTCCCGTGATCATCTCCCCGGGAGAGGGGGATGTACCACCTTGTAACAGGGGGTACACAGCTGCTGACTGCCAGGAAGTTGCAGGTCAGCAGGGGACAGGGCCTGCCCTAGGGTGCACAGAGACATGTGTCCCGAAGGTGGAAGTTGGAGTCCTGGTGACCACTGCGGTGGGAACAGACCCCAAGGACTCTGTAGCTGGATGCCAGCCCAACCCAAGTGAAAGGGGGGGGGGATTCTGCTGGCCAGTGAGAGGTCTGTCATAGCTGGTAGCTGTGAACCCACAGCTGGAGCAGGGTCACCCTCCCTTTTGGGGGACACAAGAGTGTCTGACCTAGAGGGGGGCCAGAGAGTCCGCCCACCTTTTGTAGGAAATTAGTCTGTAAAAGGGAGCATTCTGGAACTGGTGAGGATCTTATCTGTATTCAGCTTGATTAGACATAGATTTGCGCATTTTATTTTATTTTGCTTGGTGACTTACTTTGTTCTGTCTATTACTACTTGGAACCACTTAAATCCTACTTTCTGTATTTAATAAAATCACTTTTTACTTATTAATTAACTCAGAGTATGTATTAATACCTAGGGGAGGAAACAACTGTGCATCTCTCTCTAACAGTGTTATAGAAGGCGAACAATTTATGAGTTTACCTTGCATAAGCTTTATAAAGGGTAAAACAGATTTATTTGGGTTTAGACCCCATTAGGAGTTGGGCATGAGTGCTAAAGACAAGCACACTTCTATGAGCTGTTTTCAGGTAAACTTGCAGTTTTGGGGCAAGTAATTCAGACCCTGGGTCTTTGTTGGAGCAGACGGAAGTGTCTGGTTCAGCAAGACAGGGTGCTGGAGTCCTGAGCTGGCAGGAAAAACAAGAGCAGAGGTAGTCTTGGCACATCAGTTGGCAGGGGGGGAATTCTGTGATCCAACCCATCACAGACTGTGACAACTTCCTCCTCTATCTTGGTGGGTCCTGCGCTTATTGGCGGATTTTCTTGCCTTAGAGATTCACCATGTGGGTTGGGGAACAGCCCAGAGACCTTCCCCTCTGGAAGAACCCACTGTTCAGATTAATTGGGAGGTTTGGGGGGAACCCGGGCCAGCCCTCTACACCGGGTTCCAGCCCAGGGCCCTGTGGACTGCAGCTGTCTATAGTGCCTCCTGTAACAGCTGCATGACAGCTACAACTCCCTGGGCTATTTCCCCATGGCCTCCTCCAAACACCTTCCTTATTCTCACCACAGGACCTTCCTCCTGATGTCCGATAACGCTTGTGCTCCTCAGTCCTCCAGCAGCACACACTCTCACTCTCAGCTCCTTGCGCCTCTTGCTCCCAGCTCCTCACACTCCCTCCACAAACTGAAGTGAGCTCCTTTTTAAAACCCAGGTGCCCTGATTAGCCTGCCTTAATTGATTCTAGAAGCTTCTTCTTAATTGGCTCCAGGTATCCTAATTAGCCTGCCTGCCTTAACTGGTTCTAGCAGGTTCCTGATTACTCTAGTGCAGCCCCTGCTCTGGTCACTAAGGGAACAGAAAACTACTCATCCAGTGACCAGTATATTTGCCCTCTACCAGACTCCTGTACCCCACTGGTCTGGGTTTGTCACATATCCCTCCCCCCTGCTCAACGCCAATGGGTTGGGCAGCTTGGGACGCCAGACTGTGCACACGTGACAAGCCATCGGTGTTGCCATGACGGCTCCCTGCTCTGTGTTCCACACGGAACTGGAAAGGTTGGAGGGATAAGAACCATCTGGTCACCCTTGTGTTCTTCTCCTTGTTCCGCTGCATCCATTGAAGAGGGGCATGGTTGGTCACAAGGACAAATCTGTGCCCGAGCAGGTAGTAGCGCAATGTTTCCATGGCCCATTTTACAGCGAGGCATTCTCTCTCCACCACTGCATATTTTTGTTCCCTTGGAAGGAGTTTCCAACTGAGCTATAGAATTGGGTGTTCCTCCTCCCCGACCATCTGTGATAGAACGGCCCCCAACCCTACTTCCGATGCATCCGTCTGCAGGATAAACTCCTTGGTGAAATCAGGGGCTATCAGTACGGGGTTACTGCAGAGGGCAGTCCGTAGGTCTGTGAATGCTTCCTCTGCGGCATCAGACCATCTCACCAGATCAGGTCCACAGGCTTTCACAAGATCTGTCGGGGGCTTGCCCTTGTGGCAAAGAGGGGGATAAATCGTCGGTAATACCCCACCACACCTAGAAGCGCCCAGACTTGTTTCTTGAGACTTGGTCGGGGCCAATTTTGGATGGCCTCTAACTTGTTCACTTGGGGTTTTACCAGACCTTTTCCCACAATGTAGCTAAGATATCTGGCCTCTGTAAACCCTACAGCACACTTGGCAGGGTTTGCTGTAAGGCCAGCTCGCCTGAAGGTATCGAGGACTGCCGCCACCTTCTCCAGGTGGGTTTCCCAGTCTGGGGTATGAATGACCACATCGTCCAAGTAGGCAGCAGTATAACTGTTATGCGGGCATAACAGCTTGTCCATGAGGCGCTGGAAGGTAGCTGGGGCCCCATGTAGTCCAAAAGGGAGGACAGTATATTGAAAAAGACCTTCTGGTGTAGAGAACGCAGTCTTTTCCTTTGCATCTTCTGCAAGGGGAATCTGCCAGTACCCCTTTGTCAAGTCTAAGGTAGTCAAGTACCGGGCATTACCCAGACGGTCCACTAACTCATCTATGCGAGGTATGGGGTACGCGTCAAACTGGGATACTTCGTTTAGTCACCGGAAGTCGTTGCAAAATCTTGTGGTGCCATCAGGTTTGAGCACCAGCACGATTGGGCTGGACCACTGACTGTGGGATTCTTCGATGATCCCCAACTCCAGCATTTTTTTTACTTCTGCTTTTATTTCCTCCCCTTTTGCCGCTGGCACCCGATAGGGCCTCATTGTTACTCTGGCCCAAGGGTTCGTGACGATGTAGTGATAGGTCTCGGTTGTTCAACCGGGTTTTGTCGAGAACACATCTTGGTTCCGGAAGATCATCTCAGACACCTCGTTCTTCTGGTTTGGTGTTAAATCGGGAGACACTCTCACCTGTTTGGAAGGCTTGTTTTCCTGGGTTAGGTCTTTTTGGACCGTTGTGCATGCCTCTTGTGCATGCCAGGGTTTCAGAAGGTTAATGTGATAAATCTGTTCTTGTTTTCTGCGTCCTTGTAGGTTACTTTCCCCAGGGGTTCAATCACCTCATAGGGCCCTTGCCATTGGGCCAGAAGCTTGCTTTCTGCCGTGGGTACCAACACCATAACCCGATCCCCTAGTTGGAACTGTCGCACTTTTGCCTGGCGATTGTAATGGGTTCGCTGGGCCACCTGTGCCTTCTCCAAATGTTCCCGTACAATAGGGGTAACCCAGGCTATCCAGTCTCGCATCTGCATTACATGCTCTATTATATTTCTCCCCTCATTGGGTTCCTTTTCCCAGATCTCTTTGGCGATATCTATTATGCCACGGGGGTGACACCCGTATAATAACTCGAAGGGGGAAAACCCAGTTGAGGCCTGTGGTACCTCCTGGATAGCGAACATAAGGTAGGGTAGTAGGGTGTCCCAATCCTTCCCATCCCGACTTACCACCTTCCTTATCATAGCCTTGAGGGTTCGGTTAAACCTTTCTACCAGCCCATCAGTCTGTGGATGGTAGACCGAAGTTCTCAGGGTATGTATATGGAGCAGCGTACAGAGGTCCTTCATTAGCTTCGACATAAATGGGGTTCCTTGGTCAGTTAATATCTCGTTCGGTAGCCCCATTTGGGCAAAGATCCCCACCAGCTCTTTGGCTATAGTTTTAGAGGCCATGTTCCGCAGGGGGACGGCTTCTGGGTAGCGAGTAGCATAGTCCAAAACAACAAATATATATTGGTGGCCCCGAGATGTCTTCTCCAGGGGTCCCACTAGGTCCATGGCTATTCACTCGAAGGGGACCTCTGTGACGGGAAGGGGTACTAAAGGTGCCCTCAAGTGGGGACGGGGACTGTGCAGCTCACACTCCGGGCAGGAGGCACAGTACCTCCGCACTTCTTCATGTACTCCAGGCCAGAAGAACTGTCGTAGGACTCATGCCAGGGTCTTCTCTACCCCCAAATGCCCCCCAAAAAGATGACTATGAGCAAGACTTAATACAGCGTTCTGGTGTTTTTGAGGTACTAGGATCTACTGTACCTTCTTCCCGTGTACAGGTGCAACCTGGTATAAGAGAGCCTTCTTCATTATGAAGTAGGGTACTGGTCCCTGGGTTTTTCCTTCCACGGGGACCCCATCTATTTCAGTCACCTCCTTCCTAATGTTGTCATACCTTGGGTCTTCTGCCTGGTCCCGTCCAAAATTTCCTCTCCCGAGACTAATCTGCCCAAGATCTAGGGGCCCAGTCTCTGTTGCCTCTACTGGTTCAGAAGCATTAGGGTGGGGGTCAGACTCAGGTGTTTCTCCTTCCTGTGTGACCTCCTTTTCAGCTGTATGGGTCCGCCTACCTACAAGAGCGACCCTCTGGCTTTGGGTCAGTATTCGGGTTCCCAAGGCCTTAGCTGCCCTTCTTTCCCTTTTTGTCTTTCTACTCTGTCTGGGAGTGGAGAACAAATCTGGGGATATTTCAGAGAAGATTGGGGGTTGACAGTCTGCTGTGGATGCCTCATCAATTTTAGGATCCCCATCTTTCTCCAATTCCCCTACTGGGAGTCAGTTTCCAAACCCTGGGAAGTCCCTCCCTATGAGAACCAGGTATGGGAGTTTAGGGACTACACCTGCTGCTACCTCAGTAGTGTTCCCTTGGATCTCGATTTTTACTGGGATGGTGGGGTAGTAACTAACTGTCCCATGGACACATGTTATACCCGTATGTTTAGCCTGCAGCAGCTGACTACACTTCACGAGCTTCCATGAGATAAGCATGATAGCACTCCCCGAATCAACCAGTGCCGTGGTCCCTACCCCATTTAGTTTCACTGGTCTGGTATACATATGTGGGGTTAGTGAGACCCCCACAAGGTGGATTGGGAGCATGGATCTGACCAGTTCCCCAGGTTACACTGCATAAGCTCCTCAGCATTGGGACACTGTGCAGCTATGTGTCCCCACTCCCCGCAGGCATAACATCTGTATGGAGCCCTAGGCGTTCCCCGGTCTCTTGGTTTGGGCAGTCTAACACCACAATCCTCTTCTCCCTCAGTGCTCCGACTCTTTGTGGCCTCTAATGGGCCTTCAGCCTCTCTCCTTTTCCACCTGGGCCCTCCTGGTGGCCCAGTCACCCGAACTTTAGAGCTTGGTGCGGCTAGTTTAACCCGGGGTGCCTCTTCCTTAACTGGTCGAGTCAGCTCCCTCGCTGTCCTTCGCTTCTTTACCAGGGTGACAACCTCATCATAGGTGGAGGGTTCGTTCTGGCTTACCAAGGCACGAAGGTATGGTAGTAGTCCCCTCACGTATCGGTCGATGACCAGAACCGCTAGTATCTCTTCCGGACTCTGTTTGCAACCACTTTCGTGCGAGATGGATGAGGTCATACAATTGGGACCGCGGGGTTTTGTCTTCCTGGTACCTCCAACCGTGATACTGATGGGCCTGTACTGCTGTCGCTACCCCAGACCTGGCCAGGATCTCTCCTTTCAGCTGGGGGTAGTCTGCCGCAGCCTCTTCAGGCAGATCATGGTAGGCCTTCTGGGCCTCCCCACACAGGAATGGGGCAAGGATGCCAGACCACTGATCTCGAGGCCAGGCCTCCCATAGGGCTGTCCTCTCAAAGGCCAGAAGGTATGCCTCTACATCATCCTCCCATGTCATTTTCTGCAGCCAATGGCTGGCCTCTATGAGCCGCAATTCAGCTCTGTAAGGGACTTTACCTGGTTTACCAGTTCCCGCAACATAGCTCGGTCTTGAGCAGCCTGGTCCATCAGCAGGCGATTAGTCTCTTGCTGCAACCATACTGCCTCCTGTTCGGCGGCTGCCTGGACATGGGTAGCCTCCTGCTGGGCCGCCGTAGCTTGCATCAGTGCCCGCACTACGTCATCCATTGCGATGAAAAAAAATAAACCCTCTCCCTTATTTTTTTTTGTTTTTTGTTTAAATCACCCTCCTTTTTCCGCCACGCTGTGCACCCCAGGATCCCACTCCTGACACCAGTGTGACAAAGTTCCTCCTCTATCTTGGTGGGTCCTGCGCTTATTGGCGGATTTTCTTGCCTCAGAGATTCACTATGTGGGTTAGGGAACAGCCCAGAGACCTTCCCCTCTGGAAGAACCCACTGTCCAGGTCAACTGAGAGGTTTGGGGGGAACCCGGGCCCGCCCTCTACTCCGGGTTCCAGCCCAGGGCCCTGTGGACTGCAGCTGTCTATAGTGCTTCCTGTAACAGCTGCATGACAGCTACAACTCCCTGGGCTACTTCCCCATGGCCTCCTCCAAACACCTTCCTTATTCTCACCACAGGACCTTCCTCCTGGTGTCTGATAACGCTTGTGCTCCTCAGTCCTCCAGCAGCACACACTCACACTCTCAACTCCTTGCACCTCTTGCTCCCAGCTCCTCACACTCCCTCCACAAACTGAAGTGAGCTCCTTTTTAAAACCCAGGTGCCCTGGTTAGCCTGCCTTAATTGATTCTAGAAGCTTCTTCTTAATTGGCTCCAGGTGTCCTAATTAGCCTGCCTGCCTTAACTGGTTCTAGCAAGTTCCTGATTACTCTAGTGAATAGGGGCTGCTAACAGGGAGTTTCGCAAGGGAGTTCTCCAGGTGAAGGAGGAGCAATACAGCACCCTTTTGGGGTAAGTGACTGTCTGTAGTGTGTGTTTGTTTGTGTTTGAGGGTTACTTGCTGTGTACTGAGCTTGTGTTTGTCATTCTGTTTGTTTGTTTTGGTTGTTTGAAGGACCATGTGCTGTGGCTGGTCGTTGGAAGCTGTGAGCTTCAAAGGAAGTGAAGCCTCTGGTAAGTGGCTGAGCTTTAATCAGTGGGCGGGGCATTCATACAGGCCAGGGCTTTATAAAGCAGCACACAAGCGACCAGGGAGCTTTGTGAACAGGGGCTGCTAACAGGGAGTTTCGCAAGGGAGTTTGGAAGGGGAGCAGGAAGGGGGTGAGGGTCCCTTGCCGGTTCCATCTGTTTTCTCTTTATTCCCCTTAATACCTATAAACCAACTACATTCAAAACTTCTTGCTTAAACAACCCTTTCAGCCGACAGGGGGCTGCAGACGGGAGTTTGACAGAGGGAGGCTTACGATGGTTAGGAAGACCCGCAACACCTGTGCCAGCACTGCTTCTGTCTCCTCCACCTGTGCCTGTAGCCAGACAGAGCGCCTGAGCATGGATGCTTCTACCCAGATCCTGGTGTGGTTTTGCAAAGACTGTAACTTGCAATTTCCACTTACTGATATCCAGGCTGGGGGGACCATCCAATGTGAGAGATGCCTGCTGGTGGAATCTCTCAGGCAGCAGGTGGGAGAGCTACAGGAGGAGGTGGCTAGGTTGAGGAGCATCCGAATCCACGAGCAATTCCTCGACAGTGTCCATGTGGAGACAGCTGAGGTAGCTGTCCCAGTACGCAGGACTGCTGATACACCACTGGTGGAGGAGGAGATGGTTCAGGGTGGACACTGGCAGCTGGTTACTTCTAGCAGAAGGCAGTGCTCCACCCCTGCTCCGAACCCTCCTGCCGTGGTAATAGGTAACCGTTATGCTCTTCTTGATACAGGAAAGAAGGAATCACTCCCTACAGTAAAGGAGGAGAAGCCTCGTAACCCTAATGCTGGGAGGTCTACTGCCACCACTGCGAATAGGAAACGTAGGGTAGTGGTGGTCGGAGACTCTCTGCTGAGGGGGATGGAGGCGCCCATCTGTTGCCCTGACATTTCATCTTGGGAGGTATGCTGCCTGCCGGGAGCCTGTATCCGAGACGTTACGGAGGCATTGTCGAGGATTATCCAGCCCTCTGACTACTACCCCATTCCACTCATCCATGTGGGCACAAATGATACTGCGCGGTGTGACACTGAGCGGATCAAGAGTGACTACAGGGCTCTGGGAGTACGGGTGAAGGAGTTTGGAGCGCAGGTGGTATTCTCTTCAATTCTTCCTGTCAAAGGTAGGGGCCCGGGCAGAGACAGATGCATCATGGAGGTGAATGCCTGGCTGCGAAGATGGTGTCGCCAGGAGGGCTTTGGCTTCCTAGACCACGGGATGCTATTCGAGGAAGGACTGCTAGGCAGAGATGGCGTTCACCTTTCGAGGAGAGGAAAGATCCTATTTGGACACAGACTGGCTAACCTAGTGAGGAGGGCTTTAAACTAGGTTCGACGGGTACAGGTGAGCAAAGCCCACAGGTAAGTGGGGAACATGGAGACCGGGGAGATGGGTCGGAAACGAGAGGGAGTGTGGGCTATATTGGCAGAGAGAAAGGAGAGTCAGGACAAAACTGGGAGGAAAGATCAAACCAGTATCTTAGATGCCTATATACAAATGCGAGAAGTATGGGGAATAAGCAGGAAGAACTGGAAGTGCTAATAAATAAATACAACTATGACATTGTTGGCATCACTGAAACTTGGTGGGATAATACACATGATTGGAATGTTGGTGTGGATGGGTACAGCTTGCTCAGGAAGGATAGACAGGGGAAAAAGGGAGGAGGTGTTGCCTTATATATTAAAAATGTACACACTTGGACTGAGGTAGAGATGGACATAGGAGACGGAAGTGTTGAGAGTCTCTGGGTTAGGCTAAAAGGGGTAAAAAACAAGGGAGATGTCATGCTAGGAGTCTACTACAGGCCACCTAACCAGGTGGAAGAGGTGGATGAGGCTTTTTTCAAGCAACTAACAAAATCATCCAAAGCCCAAGATTTGGTGGTGATGGGGGACTTCAACTATCCGGATATATGTTGGGAAAATAACACAGCGGGACACAGACTATCCAACAAATTCTTGGACTGCATTGCAGACAACTTTTTATTTCAGAAGGTTGAAAAAGCTACTAGGGGGGAAGTTGTTCTAGACTTGATTTTAACAAATAGGGAGGAACTCATTGAGAATTTGAAAGTAGAAGGCAGCCTGGGTGAAAGTGATCATGAAATCATAGAGTGCAATTCTAAGGAAGGGTAGAAGGGAGAACAGCAAAATAGAGACAATGGATTTCAGGAAGGCAGATTTTGGTAAGCTCAGAGAGCTGATAGGTAAGGTCCCATGGGAATCAAGACTGAGGGGAAAAACAACTGAGGAGAGTTGGCAGTTTTTCAAAGGGACACTATTAAGGGCCCAAAAGCAAGCTATTCCGCTGGTTAGGAAAGATAGAAAATGTGGCAAAAGACCACCTTGGCTTAACCACGAGATCTTGCATGATCTAAAAAATAAAAAGGAGTCATATAAAAAATGGAAACTAGGACAGATTACAATGGATGAATATAGGCAAACAACACAGGAATGCAGGGGCAAAGGCACAAAATGAGCTCAAACTAGCTACGGGAATAAAAGGAAACAAGAAGACTTTTTATCAATACATTAGAAGCAAGAGGAAGACCAAAGACAGGGTAGGCCCACTGCTTAGTGAAGAGGGGGAAACAGTAACAGGAAACTTGGAAATGGCAGAGGTGCTTAATGACTTCTTTGTTTCGGTCTTCACCGAGAAGTCTGAAGGAATGCCTAACATAGTGAATGCTAATGGGAAGGGGGTAGGTTTAGCAGATAAAATAAAAAAAGAACAAGTTAAAAATCACTTAGAAAAGTTAGATGCCTGCAAGTCACCCGGGCCTGATGAAATGCATCCTAGAATACTCAAGGAGCTAATAGAGGAGGTATCTGAGCCTGTAGCTATTATCTTTGGAAAGTCATGGGAGACTGGAGAGATTCCAGAAGACTGGAAAAGGGCAAATATAGTGCCCATCTATAAAAAGGGAAATAAAAACAACCCAGGAAACTACAGACCAGTTAGTTTAACTTCTGTGCCAGGGAAGATAATGGAGCAAGTAATTAAGGAAATCATCTGCAAACACTTGGAAGGTGGTAAGGTGATAGGGAACAGCCAGCATGGATTTGTTCTTCACAAATCATGTCAAACCAATCTGATAGCTTTCTTTGATAGGATAACGAGCCTTGTGGATAAGGGTGAAGCTGTGGATGTGGTATACCTAGACTTTAGTAAGGCATTTGATACAGTCTCGCATGATATTCTTATCGATAAACTAGGCAAATACAATTTAGATGGGGCTACTATAAGGTGGGTGCATAACTGGCTGGATAACCGTACTCAGAGAGTTGTTATTAATGGTTCCCAATCCTGCTGGAAAGGCAAAACGAGTGGGGTACCGCAGGGGTCTGTTTTGGGACCGGCTCTGTTCAATATCTTCATCAACAACTTAGATATTAGCATAGAAAGTACGCTTATTAAGTTTGCGGATGATACCAAACTGGGAGGGATTGCAACTGCTTTGGAGGACAGGGTCATAATTCAAAATGATCTGGACAAATTGGAGAAATGGTCTGAGTTAAACAGGATGAAGTTTAACAAAGACAAATGCAAAGTGCTCCACTTAGGAAGAAAAAATCAGTTTCACACATACAGAATGGGAAGAGACTGTCTAGGAAGGAGTACCGCAGAAAGGGATCTAGGGGTTATAGTGGACCACAAGCTAAATATGAGTCAACAGTGTGATGCTGTTGCAAAAAAAGCAAACATGATCCTGGGATGTATTAACAGGTGTGTTGTGAGCAAGACACGAGAAGTCATTCTTCCGCTCTACTCTGCTCTGGTTAGGCCTCAGCTGGAGTATTGTGTCCAGTTCTGGGCACCGCATTTTAAAAAAGATGTGGAGAAATTGGAAAGGGTCCAGAGAAGAGCAACAAGAATGATTAAAGGTCTTGAGAACATGACCTATGAAGGAAGGCTGAAAGAATTGGGTTTGTTTAGTTTGGAAAAGAGAAGACTGAGAGGGGACATGATAGCAGTTTTCAGGTATCTAAAAGGGTGTCATAAGGAGGAGGGAGAAAACTTGTTCACCTTAGCCTCTAAGGATAGAACCAGAAGCAATGGGTTTAAACTGCAGCAAGGGAGGTCTAGGTTGGACATTAGGAAAAAGTTCCTAACTGTCAGGGTGGTTAAACACTGGAATAAATTGCCTAGGGAGGTTGTGGAATCTCCATCTCTGGAGATATTTAAGAGTAGGTTAGATAAATGTCTATCAGGGATGGTCTAGACAGTATTTGGTCTTGCCATGCGGGCAGGGGACTGGACTCGATGACCTCTCGAGGTCCCTTCCAGTCCTAGAATCTATGAATCTAGTGCAGCCCCTGCTCTGGTCACTCAGGGAACAGAAAACTACTCATCCAGTGACCAGTACATTTGCCCTCTACCAGACTCCTGTACCCCACTGGTCTGGGTCTGTCACAAGACCTATTGAGGTCTTTTCCAGTCCTACATTCCAATGCTCACTGGCAGATTTTTAGGCACCATAAGGACTTTGCCAATGGAAAGTTAGGCACCTAGGGAATTTAGGCAGCTACAATGTTAGGCAGCAGCTGAAGGCGGGTTATGAGGATCTAAGTGTTGGACTTTGGAGCCCAAAATGGCAATTAGACACCTAGATCCCTTTGTGGGTCTTAGCCCATTATATACACTGCCTTTCACAAAGCATGTGCCATCTGTCTCCAAAGCTATGTAGTGTGCACCATCTGAGCCCTGCAGACGATAAAGAGCAGAACTTCCAGTTGGAAGGTGGGGGGAGGGGGGACAGAGGTGAGATTGGAATGCCAAATATATGCCTTCTTGCTTTCAGCTGTAGAGCTCCAACTGGGCATGAATGGAAGATAACAATGCCTCTCATACAAACGGTCATACTGGGTCAGACCAGTGGCCCATCTAGCCCAGTATCCTGTCTTCCGGCAGTGGCCAATGCCAGGTGCTTCAGCAGGAATGAACAGAACAGGCAGTCATTGAGTGATCCATCCCTTGTTGTCCGCTTCCAGCTTCCGGCAGTCAAAGGCTAGGGACACCCAGAGAATGGGGCTGCATCCTTGACCATCTTGGTTAATAGCCATTGATGGACTGAACTTCCAGGTACTTATTTAATTCTTTTTTGAACCCAGTTATACTTTTGGCCTTCACAACATCCCCTGACAATGAGTTCCACAGGTTGACTGTGCATTGTATGCATCATTTCATAGATAAAAGAGGGCTAGAAATCTGCATGTCCGGGCTCTAAAACTGGGGCTTAGGAAGAAACTTTAATTACAGGCTTGTTATTTCATAACTGCCCGCAACAGAGTTTCTTGTCTCTTCCTCTGGGATTGACCACTTTGAGAGAGCAGAGGACCAGAAGGATCATGGATCTGGTCTAATATAGCAGATCTTGTGCCCTTATCTTTTAATCTATCATACTCGTGGGAAGAAACAGGAAAAATCTCCTGTGTCATACTGCTGGAGAGCACTGACTCAAAAACATGTCCACCATGCACATGGAAGCTTTTAGAACAAGTTGCAGTACTCAGGGAGATGGACAAGACATCTAACTTGTCTAACTAACCGAGACCCCTCCAAGTCATGTGGGATTCTGAGGAGAGCCACTTGAAATTCAAGATACAATAGCTTCTGGTGGATTTCCTCTTTACAATGAAATATAAATAGGGTGACCAGATGTCCCATTTTTAAAGGGACAGTCCTGTATTTAAACCCTCCTGTAGGTGTCCTGACTTTTTCTTAAAAACGGGCAAATTGTCCTGTATTTTCTGTCTCCCTCCCATCAGTACTGGTGGGTCCTACTGCTGGCTGGATCCCTTCTTGCCAGTCGCCTGCCACCAGGGTGAGTTGGGGGTGGAGCCCAGTGGCCGATGATAGAGGTGGGTGTGCAAGCCTGGTGGGGGGGAAAGCTGCAGCGCACCGGGCTGGCCTCTGTCCCCGACTCTCAGCCAGCAGGGCCCTGCCCCCGTCCCATTTCCGGCCAGTGCTGGCTGCGCGCTGCAAGGTGCAGTGGCTGGTGAGTGCGGCAGGCACCAGGCAGTGGCCGGTTACATGTTGCCTCTGCTGCCCACTATTTACATGCTTCCCCTCTCACTGCCCTCTCCCTGCTTTGCCCCTTCATGCCCCCAGTCCTGTTGTTCTTCCATATTCCCCCCCGCAGGGCGCATCCCACTCCCAGTGCTGTGCGGAGAACAAGCGCCTGGTCAGGGCGCTCAGCTCACCAACAGCCTGGCCGGCAGACTCCTTCCTTCCCCCACTGCCTCTGGCTGGGACAGGGCCCCAAGAAAGCTCAAGACCCTCTGGCCTAGGGTGCTGGCCAGGAGGAGCCGAGCCCTGCATGTGCCAAAGCCCCATGCAGTTCTGGCATGGGGATGTCTCTCCACCCCTCAGCTAATCTCTGGAGTGGAGGGGGGGAAGCAATTTCCAGCCTGTTCACACCCCGACCCTGCAGGCTCCACAGCAGTTCCCCGAGCAGGGTCTTAGCACCTTCTTCACCCTTCCCCCTCCCACCCTGGGTCCTGCCCCCAGGGAGCACAGGGCTGCTCCATCCCCTAGGTAACCTCCATTGCTGAGCCACCTCTCTGGCCAGTTCGCTAAAGCCCCTGCAGTCAGGTTCCTGGGGCCCTGGTGCACAACAAATTCTTAGGGCTTAACCCCGTCCTGCTCACGCTGCAGCTGGGTTATGTTGGAAGCCAGTAGCAGCCTGGAGGTGTTAGCTGCCTTTCGACACTATGGGGGCAGGAAGGGACAAGCTGCTTCCAGCCACAGGGGAGTGACTTATAAAAAGGCAGTCAGCTGCGAACCAGCTGAGCGGTGAACAGCGGAGAGGCTAACAGAGGGAGTTTGACTGGGAGTTCGCCCAGGGAGAGCCCACTTAGGTTTTTATCTCGCAGGCTTCTCTGAGTAGTTGCTGCAACAGCTGAGGAAGCTCTTAGAAGAAAGGTGATATGGATGGTGAGCGATCAGCTGCTGTGACCTGCACAGGATGTGCCATGTTTGTCTTTCTTCCACAGGACAGAAGCGACTTTGTCTGTATAAAGTGCAAGCTGGTCTCCATATTGGAAGAGAAGGTTCAAGGTCTGGAGAAACAAGTTATCAACCCTGCATTGCATAAGAGAAAATGAAGATTTCCTGGACAGACGTCAGGATATGCTTCTACAGGCACAACATTCTGAAGAATCAGAGCAGGCTGCACAGCAGGGACAGAAGGACGGTGAAGAAAATTGGCAGCATGTGACCTCCAGATGAAGAAAGAGGAGCGTCCATGTACCAGCAATGCAGATACAGGTGAGCAACCGTCTTCATGTTCTCTCCACAGGTACTAATGCAGAGAGTGGACTAAATAATACATATCAGCAGGAGACTCCATCGACTGGAAGGCATGAGATGCACTGTCCTAGGGATGGGGGTTCCACGACTACCCTCCTAAGAGAAGGAGGCAGGTGGTGGTGGTCGGGGACTCCCTTCTCAGGGGGACTGAGTCATCTATCTGCCATCCCGACCGGGAAAACCGAGAAGTTTGCTGCTTGCCAGGAGCTAGGATTCATGATGTGACGGAGAGACTGCCGAGACTGATCAAGCCCTCGGATCGCTACTCCTTCCTGCTTCTCCACATGGGCACCAATAATACTGCCAAGAATGACCTTGAGTGGATCACTGCAGACTACATGGCTCTGGGGAGAAGGATAAAGGATTTTGAGGCGCAAGTGGTGTTCTCAGGTAAAGACCGGTGTGACAAAGCTCTGTCCTTGTCTCTGTGGGTCCTGCATTTCCTGATGGATTTTGCTCACTGTGACCCTCCACTTAACCATTCTCTCTCTAGAGACAAGGGTCACAGTCTACTGAGCCATTTTCATCATAAGCCAGCGAGGGAGGTGAGGAGAAGCTATCCTCCCTTGCACAGTCTTTGTTGTCTCCCAGTCTCAGTGATTAATCACGGGGGACAAAAGGGGGGATCCCGGGCCCACCCTCTTCTCCGGACTCCAGCCCAGGGACCCTAACAGTATCAGCTATGGTAGCTGATCTTTTGGGAACAGGACACATACAATTCCCTGGGCTACTTCCCCACAGCAGCCCCCACTTCCTCAAGTTCCATTTCACCCTTACCTCAGGGCCTCCTTCCTTGTGCCTAATATGTTGTGTACAGCTCCAACAGCGCAACTTCTCACAGCCCCTGACATGCGCACCCACCTGACTAACTGGGAGGCTTTTAACTAGTTTCAGCCAGCCCCTGATTGGCTTCAGGTGTCCCAATCAACCTAGCATCCTCCCTGCCTTCTGGAAAGCTCTTAATTGGCCCCAGGTGTCTTAATTGACCTGAAGCAGCTGCCATTTACTTATCCTGGTACCAGGGATTTGTTTAACCTGGGGCTAATATATCTATCTCCCACTACTTTTCTATAGCCATCTGGCCTTGCCCTGTCACATATCCCCCCCCCCCCCCCCCAACACCAGAGAGTTGGGCAACTTGGGACGCCAGGCAGTGTGCTCGTGAAAGACCATCAGCGGTGCTATGGTGGCATCCAGCCCTGTGCCATATGCAGAACTGGAATGGTTGGAGGGATAAGAACCCCACCTGGTGACCCTTGCGTTCTTTTCCTTATTCCGCTGCATCCACTGGAGGGGTGCATGGTCCGTCACAAGAGTAAATCACTGGCCTAAGAGGAGAAGCTTTCTGCTTAGGTAGAGGATCGGGTGTTCCTCTTCTCCCACCATTTGTGACAGAACCGCCCCCAACCCCACCACGGAAGCGTCTGTTTGTAAAATAAATTCCATGTTAAAGTCCGGGGTTATGAGTACGGGATCATTACAGAGGGTTGTCCGAAGGTCTGTGAACGCCCCCTCTGCTGCATCGATCCACTTCACCAGGTCTATTAGGGGACTTGCCCTTGTGGCTAAGTGGGGAATAAAACGTCGGTAGCAGCCTACCACACCTAGGAACGCGCAAACCTGCTTCTTTCGGGTCGGCCGGGGCCAGTTTTGAATCGCCTCTAGCTTATTCGTTTGGGACTTCACTATGCCCCTGTCTACAATATATCCCAGGTACCTAGCCTCTGCTAGCCCTATGGAGCATTTAGCAGGATTACAGTGAGGCCAGCCCGCCTTAAGGTGCACAATACTGCCTCAACTTTCTCCAAGTGGGTTCCCCAGTCTGGCATATGGATGGTGACATCATCTAGGTATGCAACTACATAACTAGTATGGGAGCACAGCAGCTTATCCATGAGGCGCTGGAATGTGGCTGGGGCCCCATGTAGCCCAAAAGGGAGGACGGTGTACTGGAATAGCCCATCTGGGGTGGAGAACGCTGCCTTTTCTTTAGCTTCTTTGGTCAGGGGAATCTGCCAGTACCCTTTTGTCAGATCCAGTGTAGTCAAGAATTGGGCACTACCCAGTCGGTCAACCAGTTCGTCGATGCGTGGTATAGGGTATGCATCGAACTGGGATACTTCATTCAGTCGGCGAAAGTCATTACAGAATCTCGTGGTACCATCAGGTTTAAGCACTAGAACGATTGGACTGGACCACTGACTGGAAGATTCTTCAGTAACCCCTAATTCTAACATTTTCTTTACTTCGGCCTTGATTTCTTCTCTTTTGACTGCTGGGATACGGTAGGGTCTCAATGTTACCTTGGCTCCAGGGATCATGCGGATATGGTGATAGGTCTCAGTCGTCTGCCCCGGTTTTGTAGAGAACACATCTCAGTTGCGATTAATCATGTCAGCTGCCTCTATCTTTTGGATCGGCGTCAAGTCGGGTGATATCCTCACTTGCTCCTGTAAATTGTCCTCCTGGGGAAGGGTCTCCTGGTGTGACTAAGCATGCCTCTCGATTGTGCCAAGGTTTTAGAAGATTGATGTGGTACATTTGCTCCGGTTTCCGGCGGCCTGGCTGCTGTACCTTATAGTTCACCTCTCCCACGGCTTCGATTACTTGGATTACTTCGATTACCACTGGGACAACAGTTTACTTTCTGCTGTGGGCACCAGTACCATCACCCGTTCCCCTGGTTGGAACCGTCGAAGCTTCGCTTGGTGGTTATAATGGGTTCGTTGGGTCTCCTGTGCTCTCTCAAAGTGTTCCTGTACAAGGGGCGTAACTCGGGCTATCCGATCTCTCATCTGCACTACATGCTCAACTATGTTCCTTCCGGGATTTAGCTCCTCTTCCCAGGCTTCTCTGGCTATACCCAATATGCCCCGGGGGTGGGGCCCATATAGTACTTCAAACGGAGAGAAACCCGTGGAGGCTTGCAGAACCTCCCGGATGGTGAACATGAGGTAAGGCAATAGGGTATCCCAATCTGATGAGGTTCAACAAGGACAGAGTTCTACACTTAGGACGGAAGAATCCCATGCACTGCTACAGACTAGGGACCGAATGGCTAGGCAGCAGTCCTGCAGAAAAGGACCTAGGGGTTACAGTGGATGAGAAGCTGGATATGAGTCAACAGTGTGCCCTTGTTCCCAAGAAGGCTAACGGCATTTTGGGCTGTATAAGTAGGGGCATTGCCAGCAGATCGAGGGACGTGATCATTCCCCTCCATTTGACATTGGTGAGACCTCATCTGGAGTACTGTGTCCAGTTTGGGGCCCCACACTACAAGAAGGATGTAGAAAAATTGGAAGGAGTCCAGCGGAGGGCAACAAAAATGATGAGGGGGTTGGAGCACATGACTTATGAGGAGAGGCTGAGGGAACTGGGATTGTTTAGTCAGCAGAAGAGAAGAATGAGGGGGGGATTTGACAGCTGCTTTCAACTACCTGAAAGGGGGTTCCAAAGAGGATGAATCTAGACTCTTCTCAGTGGTACCAGATGACAGAACAAGGAGTAAGGGTCTCAAGTTGCAGTGGGGGAGGTTTAGGTTGGATATTAGGAAAAACTTTTTTCACTAAGAGGGTGGTGAAGCACTGGAATGGGTTACCTAGGGAGGTGGTGGCATCTCCTTCCTTAGAGGTTTTTAAGGTCAGGCGTGACAAAGCCCTGACTGGGATGATTTAGTTGGGGATTGGTCCTGCTTTAAGCAGGGGGTTGGACTAGATGACCTCCTGAGGTCACTTCCAACCCTGATATTCTATGATTCTATGATTCTGGACAAGGCCCTTAAGGGTGTGACCTATAACATTAGCAACATTATCACCTGGGTTTTCAGCAGGAATAGTTAATGATCTCAACTGGCAGGACACAGAAAAACTTAGCAGTAGGCTCTTGCCCTCTTTACTGCAGCTGGTTCAATTGGTTTTGTCACAATGGAGGCAGGACACTTCATCTAAGATCTGGTTGCAATGAAGGCTTTTGCACAGGTCTAAGAGGTCTAGGACAGGGGTTCTCAACCGTTTTCTTTCTGAGCCCCCCCATGCTATAAAAACTCCACGTCCCACTTGTGCCACAGCAACTGTTTTTCTGCATATAAAAGCCAGGAACAGCGTTAGGGGCTAGCAAACAGGACAACTACCTGGAGCCCCACGCCACAGGAGGCCCCATGAAACTAAGTTGCTCAGGCTTCAACTTCAGCCCAGGTGGCAGGTCTTGGGGCCCCAGGCTTCATCCCCATGAGGTGGGGCTTTGGCTTTCTGCCCTGGGCCCCAGCAAGTCTAATGCCAGCCCTGAAACCTGCTCGCAGCCCCCTAGGGGGTCCTGGACCCCTGGTTGAGAACCATTGGTCTAGGAGAAGAGGTGGAGAAAGGAGTATATCCCCCACAGTAAAAGAGTTAATCTTGCTATCGGGGAGATGGGGGGGGGGATTGGTAACGGAGTCTTGGATAATGTCAGACCTGCGGGTGGCTATCTTACAACAGAAAAACTTCAAAAACAGACTCCAACGAGAGACTGCTGAGCTGGAATTGATATGCAAACTAGACACAATCAACTCAGGATTGAATAAGGACTGGGAATGGCTGAGCCATTACAAACATTGAATCTATCTCCCCTTGTAAGTATTCTCACACTTGCTTCTTATCAAACTGTCTGTACTGAGCTAGCTTGATTATCACTTCAAAAGTTTTTTTTCTCTTACTTAATTGGCCTCTCAGAGTTGGTAAAACAACTCCCACCTGTTTATGCTCTCTGTATGTGTGTGTATATATCTCAATATTTATTCCACTCTATATGCATCCGAAGAAGTGGGCTGTAGTCCACAAAAGCTTATGCTCTAATAAATTTGTTAGTCTCTAAGGTGCCACAAGTACCCCTGTTCTTTTTGCGGATACAGACTAACACGGCTGCTACTCTGAAACTTGTCATAGATATGATAGAGAATCCAAAATACTAAAGAAAAAGTGACCTGGAGCAGAAATGCACGTAGAGCACAAAGTCAGAGTCCAGCAAAAATAGCACATGCAGCTGCCCATGCTGTGAAAACCAGCACAAGGGAATGTCCTGATACATGGGGAAAGATGCAAGAAATGCAATAGATTATATATGACTTTGCATGAGTTTGTCCACAGCTGTGCACACACTGCTCACATTTGCAAACTCATGTAAATCTATTGCATTTCTTACATCTTTTCCCAAGGGCCAGATACGTTTTCATCAAGAGGGTTACTCACTGGAGGGGTAGGAGACCAAAACAATTGAGGAAGAGTTTGAGGATGTCTTGCAAAGGATAGGGAAGGTTTCAGAGCACAGAACAAAGCTGAAAGATGCCACAATTTATGCCCATAGGTAAATTCCCTTTGGCCTCAATTTTACTGGAAATAAGGTGTAAATTTTTAACAGTGAATAATTAACCATTGGAACAGTTTACCAAGGGTCGTGGTGGATTCTTCATCACTGGCAGTTTTTAAATCAACATTGGATGTTTTTCTAGAAGATCTGTTCTAGGAATTATTGTAGGGAATTTCTCTGGACTGTATCATACAGAAGGTCAGACTAGATGATTGAAGGGTTAAAATCCATGTGCATGTTATATAACAACCTGGTATATGGATTTACCAGCTCTTTCTCAGACCCGAAGTCCAGAGTTTGGTTAAGAGACCAGAGGCCTAGCTAATAGTGATTAGCTAAGAGAAAGCAGAATACACAAGATGACATTGCCTTTGCTAAGATATGCTTGGTCAGTAGAAATGCCAGATGTTGAAGCAATAACTGAATAATTACCGTATTTTCCGGCGTATAAGACGACTGGGCGTATAAGACGACCCCCAACTTTTCCAGTTAAAATATAGAGTTTGGGATATACTCGCCGTATAAGACTACCCCTCTTCCAACGCACACCAAAAAAAAAAAATTAAAAAAACATCGGATTTGATTTCAATATGGTAATTTTAATTCAAATGCTTATGACATGCAGGTACTTAGCAGGAAAACTGTCACTTATAAACATGAGGCTGTTTGTCATCAAACATGTAAACATAAAACAGTGCAAGTGGATTAAACTTTTCCTAATTCACTCTAAAGCTGAAAGGAAGGATAAGACAATAAACCCATGGGAGCTGCCATGCTGTTTGTTTTCTAAGCTGTCAACCAAACTGGAACTGCTGATGATTGGAGGAAGATAACAAACAAGAGAGAGAGAGCAAGTGCCGGGCAAGTCCCTGGCGAGTTAGCAACGCCCATCATAACTGCAAGCTACGGTATTTTTACAGGTTTTGCTGGCATGACAGTTTCCCTTTAAAAGCCTTCAAAATCCTCCTGTTCATCATCTGATATCATAAGTACATCAATGACATCTTGTGATACATTTGTAAGGCAGTCATCGTATGGATCGAATTCCGTATCAGATGGTGTGGTCTCAGCTTCGGCTTCCTCTTCATCTTGCCACAAGTAGTCGTCCTCCACACCATCTAATGAATTTGATATGCCACACTTCTTGAAAGACTTGATTACTGTTTCTGCATCAATATCATTCCAGGCTTTTATGACAAACTTGCACAAAACATCCAACTGTGGAGCACGCATGTTTCCTCCTTTTGTGAATGACTTTTCACCGCTAACCATCCATTCATTCCACTGTTCTTGAATGCGATCTTTAAATGGCTTGTTTAGGCACACATCCAGTGGCTGTACCAACGATGTCAATCCTGCAGGAATAACAGCCGCATCTGTGTTTAGTCTTGCAAGCATTTGATTGGTGCTGGGAGTTAAATGAGCCCTGAACATATCCCACACCAGTAGACTACATTTTTGAATAAGTCCACCTGGTCGCCTGCTCCATACATTATCAAGCCATAGCTTTACCCCTTCTTCATCCATCCAGCCTTTTTCATTCACATGTACAAAACAACCAACAGGGAACTTGAATTTCGGCATTGTTTTTCTTTTAAAAATAATCATTGGTCTCAGTTTGGTGCCATCAGCTGTGCATCCTAGTACCACTGTAAAACTGGACTTCTCATGTCCTGTTGTTTTAATTAAAATTGTTTTTTCACTTTTTTGATGGACAGTTTTATTTCCAACCATATCAAAATTCATTGGAGTTTCATCCATATTTCCAATACTACTTAACGCATAGCCATGTTTAGTGCGCTGTTGTATTACGTATCGATGGAAACTATTTACTTTGCTATCAAGATCTGCAGGTAATTTTGGGGCAATTTTCATCTTTTGCCTCAGTACCATATTATGCCTTCCCATGAATCTAGTACACCAGGATACAGTGGCCTTAAATCTGTTGCTGTGATCTGGGTTAGATTTGGCCCACTGAAGTGCAAACAAATGTATTTTATTTCGTGTCACTACATAACCGTTTTGGCGATGCTCATTCACCATGTCTGCTACATGTTTTTCGAGTTCTGGCCAATGTGGAGTGCCTCTTCTTAATGCACACTTACCCCTTGGCATACTCTTTAATGCTTTTTCATTTGCTTTCCAGTCCCGAACCATCTTTTCTGTTACTCCATATTGTATTGCAGCAGCGCAGTTATTATGTTCCATGGCAAAGTTTACAACTTTAAGTTTGAAACTGGCTTCATATTTCTTTCTTCTTGCTGGTGGAGCCATGATGGGGTTTTGACTGTTGGACATTTGTATACTGTATGTACTGGTGCTATACTGTATGAACAGGTACAGATACTGGTGCTGTACTGTATGTGGTACCCAGTATACAACAACCAGCCAATCAGGGCAAGCGATGTACCTTACCGGCGATTGGCTGGTTGTTGTATACAAAGCCTGCTTGGATTGGTCAGCTCTCCCTGCCTGCCCAGCCCTCCCTGTCTCCAAGGCTATCAGAGCAGTAGCGCAAACACGCCTCTTTCACCCGTCTGGCCCGCCCTTGTATCCTATTACCTCCTTCTCTGCCTCTCAGATCTCGCACATGCGCGCCTGCGCCGCTTCACTGCAGTCCTCAGGAGCGAGATCTGAGAGGCAGAGAAGGAGGTACGGTAATAGGATACAAGGGCGGGCCAGACGGGTGAAAGAGGCGTGTTTTTCTGGGCACAGCGCCGCTCTCTCTCTTTTTTCCATACCCCGGGCGTCCCGGATGCCTGCAGCTTGCTCCGCCCTTCACTTACACCTTCCCGGTGAGGCGCCCCCTCACCTTGTCATCGGGCGGGGATGCGGCCGCGGCCGTTTTTGAGCTCCCCCCACCATATGCAGCGACTGCAGATTCTCCAGTCCGGCTCGGAAGTTTCAGCACCCGCCCTATAAGACGACACCCGGCGTATAAGACGACCCCCGACTTTTGAGAAGATTTTCCTGGGTTAAAAAGTAGTCTTATACGCCAGAAAATACAGTATGTTTCATCCAATGTTTCAAATTAAACAAAGAATCCCTGTTCCTATTGTATTTTTCCTGAAGGGAAAACAGTCTTCCCACAAATCCAATCTTGAGTTTATGAAATATTGGCACATGTCACTATAATGATATGGCATCCTTCCACCTCCCTTCCAAGGGACCAATGCCCTGCCTTAAGACATAAAGAAGACAATCTCTATTTCCATATGCTTTCACTGTTTCTTTGCTTTATCCCCTAGACATGTACCTGTTGGACAATCAAAGGAGTTGCTCCGTTCCTATGAACCACAAATCAGAATTCAACATAAATATTTTATACTAATAACATTTTATCAAAGTATTAATTAAATGTTAACTTGCTAACTTGAGACCATGGGCAGAGACATTGTGTAACCTTTTAACCATTGGCTATTGTGCTATCTTGTCTTGCTGCAAAACCTATCCCGGGGTGTGGAACTGCCTACCCCGTCACTTTCCTCCGCCCACGGAAAATCTATATATTCTATTGTAATCAATTGACTGACAGTGTCTCCGAGCCTAATAAGCCAGGTAACACTCCACCAGCGCTGTGTGTAATAAACCCCTATGCTTTAACCTTTACACAGTGTGGATTTATGTCCTTCAGTTTGGGGGCTCATCCGGGATGCAAGTTTGTGAACTGGCTGAGGATCTGAGACTGAAATCCAAAAGAGGTGAGTATGTTTACTTTACCACCTCATTAGGCCAGGGATAGAAGTCTCTCATCCCCTTTCAGACACATCTTGTTTCTTTTTTTAATTTGTGTGAAGGACCTTAGACACGTGGTCAAAGCAGTGGGGTTAAATAAGGGTACCACTTGGGAGGGAAGACTTGTGCAAGAGGGTCATGTACTGTTTAAACAACTAAGGGGTGTGTTACAGAGGACTTGAATAACCCACCAGCAAGCGATTGGCCATAAGTTAAGCCCATGGATTGGCTGGGTACGCAAGCGGTAGGCAGTGCAAACTGGTGGTCCATTTCCTCATTGCTCGTAACATTGCAAGTCCTAGGGGAGTGCCCCCCCAGGCATGTGACGTACATGCTTTCAAATAGCACAAAGTCTCCAACCAATAAGTCCAGCATGTGTGTGTAATTGAAGACACGCGCGGTATTAAGGGTGGGGAGACGTCCTCATGAAATTCAAGGCTGTGGAGAGTTGAAACTATAGCATAAAAAGGGGGAAAAGTAACTCCTCACAAAGGCTGACAAGCATTTAGGAGGGGAAGATGCAAGTTCCCTTCAAGGTCAGCAGCCGGGGTGACGAAAAACCCATGGCGTCAAAAGGAGAGGCAATAATCAGTCCTCAAGAGTACTTGGAATATAAACATGTCAAAACTCGGCAGGCAGCAGCTAAAAAAGCAAACTACTCTGCAGCCGGACCAGAGGCAGATCTGGTTACTTGGTGGAATCATCAGAAAAGTGACAAAACAGACAAAGCAGTAATAGTTTTATTGGATATTCTTAACATAAAGGAGAAAGAAATTGCAACGTTAAGATCTCAAAACCAGGCTCTGAGAGATAAGAGCCTATGTTCTAAAATATGTAACTGTCTGGAAATTGGAAAAGATCCCAGAGAAAAAGAATCATCATGTCTGGAATACACCTCCAGATTGGGAGGGGGAGAGCAAACTCCTGGCATTTGCCAGCCCACCGCTCTGCCGATTAACTATCTGTGGGAAAACTCAGCAGCACAAAGCAGAGGGGAGGAATCAGAACCCCCTCCATACATTTCTTCGAATAACAGGCCAAATTTAAGCACCCACAGAGATAATAAAGGAGCATCACAAGCATTAATTGCCCCAGGGGAGCAAGTACAGCGTATGGCTCCAATCAAAACACAGTTAAGGAGGTTCAGAAATGTACCGTCCCTTCACCCCCCCAGGAAAAACAGGCACTACTGTCTGATTTACCCGAACTCAAGCGTGATAACAAGAATACTGAGTTCTGGGACAAGCTGGATGGCCTGACAGAAATACATGGCCTCCATAGGAAGGACGTTCACATCCTGGTCAAGTGCAAGTGCCCCAGGGATGTGTGGGAAAATCTAGATAATAAATGGAAGACAGGGTGCTGGGCTGAAGATCGTAACCCCAACCCAGCGGGAGGGGATCAGGCTGAAGATCCAGCAGAAATTCCAAACCCAGACGCAGGCACTGTAACAGAATTTAGGAATGCACTATCTGTTGTTCTAGGAGCCCAGACCACTAACTGGGGGGCTCTGCCATCTGTGGTTCAGCAGAAGGAGGAGTCTGCCATGTCCTATGCTAAAAAGAAATTAAATGCATTCCGAGCTTATTCGGGTCTGGAGAATATAACATCCTGAGACCATGATGTATTCCTTCAAATCCTAAAGGAGGGGCCGTCTGCAGATCACCAAGCAGTCCTGGCATTAGGCATCTCAGTGGGCGAGACATACTCAGCAGTAATGAAATGGGCCACAGAAGTAAAAAACAGAAAAAAGAGGAAGGTAGCAGCAACCGCCCCCTCTGAAGAAGTGGTAGCTGTGCATGCAGTCAAAACCACTACCTGCTTCACGTGCAATAAGCCTAAACATCTGGCACGTGACTGTAAAAGTAAAATAAAATCAAAACATGCAATAATTGTAAAAGAAGCGGCCACTTACAGGACAACTGCTTCTACCCCGGAGGGGGAAAGGAAGGGCAGTGGCCAAACAAGCAAAATAAAACCAGTACAACTAGTACCCAAGAACAAAATAAGAATAAACAAATCCAGGAGTTGCTCAAACTTCTGGCTAGCAAATAGGTATCAGCGACCTCTGTAGCTGGAACCGAAGGCAACCCCAGGATGTTTCTTAACGCGCGAGTGGGGGGCCGACCGTGCAGTATGTTAATAGACACAGGAGCCTTGGTATCTATAACCAGCCAAGATCTCCCCCTCACCCGTAAAACAATATGGATTGAAGAGGTGGGAGGGGGAAGATTAAAAGCAACCCTTAGCCAGACGGTAAAAATAGAATTTAGGGATATGGTCACAGTCAGTCAAATCTGCGTTTGTCCCGAGCAAGGAGACACAATTTGCGGCATAAATCTCCTTAAAAAGCTCGGGGGAATAATCAACCCCAGAGCTAGCTGCACTGAATGGGCCAAAGGGTCCAAACAGGAAAAATCATCTCAAAATATAGCCATAATTGCCAGTAATAAAGTAATAATACCAGAGTGGGGGGGAAGCCCAGTAAAAACCCTGTGTTCCCTTCACCCTGAAGTGTGGGCAACAGATAAACAAGATTGTGGGCTAGTAAACATGAAGCCTATATCTGTAAAAGAACCAACTCACAAAGCCCACAGGCAGTACCCAATTAAACCAAAAGCCTTAAAGGCAGCTAAAGATATAGTCACTAATTTGAAATTCAGAGGGGTGATTAGAAAAACCACACCTCCACAACTAATTCCCCAATTTGGCCCATCAGAAAGCCAGATGGGACCTGAAGGTTAACTATAAACTACACCCACCTTAACCGGGTAACTCCAAAGACACATCCTATTGTGGCAAGCCCAGCCACTATTCTTAATTTGCTAACAAGAGGACATTCAGTATTTTCAGTCCTGGACGTAGGTAATGGATTCTGAAGTATTCCCCTTGCAAAGGAGAGTCAGGAAAAATTTGCATTTACAGTAGAAGACCAGCAGTACACTTGAACCCGAGTACCTCAGGGGTTCCATAATTTTCCCTCCATATTTCACAGGGCAATGGCAGAAGTAATAGCACAAGTGCTTTTGGAAGGGGATACTGTAATACTGCAGTATGTAGAGCATTTGCTAATTGCCAGTTCAAATGAAAAGGACCATTTAAAAACCCTAAACAAACTGTTCATGTATCTTTGCAAGGCAGAATTTAAATTAAACCCAAAAAAAGCTCAATTGCAACAGCAGCAAGTTTTATACCTAGGGCATAACATATCACAGGGAAAAAAGGCACTCACAATAGACAAAAAGCAAGCAATTTGAGGGTTAAAAAAACCACGAACCGTTAAGGAATTCCGAAAGGTCCTGGGACTCCTTAATTTCTGTAAAACCTATATACCGGAGTACTCAGAGATGGTGGAACCAATTCAAAACCTCACTAGAGGGGGAAAGCCTGCAAATAAGTTAGTAATATGGGGCACAAAGCAAGAGAAGGCATTTATAAAAATAAAACAGGCTTTAGCCTCCGCCCCCAGCCTGGGCTTACCCAATATGGGAAAGCCGTTCCACCTTTACTGTAGCCATAGCAGGACCCAGTATTCTGATGTACTAAACAGCTTCACCAAGACAGACAGCGTCCTAGCATACCTATCTACCATAAGACCCCCTGTATCCCAGGAATTACCGGAGTGCGTAGCAGTTCTAGATTGTGCTACGTGGGCTGTGAAAGCTTGTGAATCATACACTGTCATGGGAAAATTAGTGCTTCATACACCCCATACACTTATTGATATCCTCAACAGCGGGCGACTAAAATCTGTAACAAATGCCCGCAGGAGTCAGTGGAAATCAACATTGTGCTTGCAAAACCCTAACTTCTCCATACTAAGAGACAAGGGAATAAATGTAGCCAAATGTCTGAACATAGAGGGAGAGGTACACAAATGTCTTATAAATGGAGAAGAGGAAATGTTGGGAAAAATTTAAAAAAAGCCATTAAAAAATCCAAATATAGTTTTGTATGTAAATGAATCAAAAAAGTATAAAAATGAAGTGCCACACACCGGATGGGCAGTGGTACTCAGTAATAAAACAGTAATAGCGTCAGGTCAGATGAAAAAATCAAAGTCAGCACAAAAAGCGGAGCTAACAGCCCTCACAAAAGCTTTAAAAGTGGAAAAAGGCAAAAAGCTACTGTATATACAAACAGGAAATATGCATTTAAAGTAGTGCATAACTACATGAACGTGTGGTCACGCAAAGGTTTTATAACAACAACTGGCAAGCCAATTAATTATATGAAAGCAGTTCAAAAACTAACAAAAGCTGCCAAACTGTCATAAAAACTAGCAGTAGTAAAAATAAAAGCCCACAATAAAATCTCAAGTAAGGCTACATCTACACTACAGGGGGGGGTCGATTTAAGATACGCATTCGACGTATTACAGCCGACTTACCCCGCTGTAGGGACGGCGGCAAAATCGACCTCTGCGGCTTCCCGTCGACGGCGCTTACTCCCACCTCCGCTGGTGGAGTAAGAGCGTCGATTCAGGGATCGATTGTCGCGTCCCAATGGGACGCGATAAATCTATCCCCAAGAGGTCGATTTCTACCCGCCGATTCAGGCGGGTAGTGTAGACCCAACCTAAGAAACAAAAAAAAAAATTATTGGGCAAATAAACGTGCCAAAAAAAATTGCACAAGCAAGTCCTATTAAAATTTGTGTAGCTAAAGTGCCAAAAAAGAAAGTGAATTTAAAAAAAGCTATATGCAACCATAAGCCCCCCCCAAAAAAGTAAATTGAAAAAACAAGGCTGTGTATATAAAAATCACCTCTGGGTTGGGCTGGGGGGAGGAGCTGGTAGCCCCGGAGTGCATACGGGCTCTACTGCTCCATGCCATCCACTCTCCAGCTCATCTGGGGTGAAAACAAATGAGGGCCGCCTTGGAATACTGGTGGTGGCTAGCCATAAAAAAAAATGCTTTACAATTCTCAAAAAATGTGTAACATGTGCACAAGTGAATGTGGGTAGAAGAAAAAAGGTGCCTCTGAATCACCAACCACAACCAAAGGGACCGGAGCAAAATTTGCAAATTAATTTTACTAAACCCTTGCCACAAAGCAGAGGGTACACTTACATTTTGGTAATTATTAACACCTTTACCTGATGGGTAGAGGCATTCCCAACCAAAAATTGTACTGCTACAACAGTAGCTCAAATCCTAGCAAAAAAAAAATAATACCCAAATGGGGTTTACCACTGTCAATAAACTCTAACCAAAAAACTCACTTTACAGGGCAAGTAATAAATAAACTCACTTTACAGGCATGCAAGGCACTAGAAATAAAGCAAAGATTCCATATACCATACCACCCTGAAAGCGTGGGAATGGTGGAAAAAATAAACAAAACAATAAAAACAGCCTTAACAAAAGCAGTACTAAATACAAAAAAAGGGTGGGCTTCATATGCTTCCTGCTGTATTGTATCGAATCAAAGGCAGCCCAAATAGGCTAACTCAACTAACACCCTTTAAGCTAATGACAGAAAAAGCAGTAAGAATGACTAGCACTGTGATCCTCCCTGCCGGGGCGGGGGGGGGGGGAGGGGGGAGGTGTCAGGGCTTTTTGCAAACAGGCTGCAAAACTACATCAAGACATTGAACAGAGAGTTGAAGAATTTATACAACCAGGTAAAGAAAAATCAAACCCAGCTGAATAATAATAGCAGTCTGAACAAACCTGCATTTAAAGTTGGAAATTTGGTAATGTCGCATTTACCCAAAAGTTAAAAAAAATTTAAAGCCAAAATGGCAAGGCCCTATGAGGGTCCTTCTAACTACTAATACATGTGCAAAAATTGGGGGGAAATTGGGAACATTTTGGCGTCACCACAATCAGTTACATTGTTTAAATCAGCATCTGTCAATACTAACAATATTTCCACAAGTGTCTCCACAGGTAAACAACAAAAGGTGAAAGAGAAAGGACTGAAGGGTGACCAGGACAACCAGAGCAACCATGGGGAGGCTTCTGCTGTGGCTCCTGCTGTCCCTGTGGTGCATGAGGAAGGACGCAAGTAATGTGCCATGTGTGAAGGGGACTACAAAGTCTTGGGCTATCCCTCATTTGAACACAATTACATGGCATATTGCCACGATGGCTTGGAAGGAAACACACAGACCTCGATACTGGAATTTGTGTGGGATTTTGTGGGAAAGAAATCAAACACTCATGAACGATTATGTGCCAATTATACTGACATGGTACCAGTGGAGGTTGGGCCTGCTGAATCAGGATGGAGCTTACCACTTAAAGCACAGATGGAGGTAACCCCAAAGGCATGGCATACATTTGTTAAATAATGGCCCAAGTTAGAATGTCCACGACTGGTAACAATTAACCGGGTTATCAGAGACAGAGTGGAACCACCCGATTGTGTGTCATTCCCTGAACAAATCCCTGTTCCAAAACCACGATTGATAATGATAGAACCAGCCCTACCGGTCCTCACCTTGGTGGTATTCCACACTTACAGGGTCGAGGTGCATATTCCTTTAGAGGAAGTAAACAAACAATGTGCAAAGATCAGGCCTCAAATAAGTAAAAACATTACTAGCCTAACAAACCAAATTGGTAAGCGTTTAACTAGACAGAAGAGGGGATTACTAGATACCCTTGCTAGTATGGAGGAGGGGTCATGTTATTAAAATAGAAGGCGTTGCATACGCTAAGGTCACTGGGAGAGCAATGTATCCTAGTAAATGTTGCACCCATTCTGATAAGAAAATTCTGTGTACATGTCCATATAATGTTCTAACGAATCTGTCTAGGTTCGAAGTGGCCATTACTGAGAAACTGGCGCACACGGAGCTGGTCCAGATGAACGGTACCTACTGGTGTGTGACTGCCCAGAACCACTCCATTGAGCTAAATGGAAAGCCCTGCCCCTTGAGACATCCATCCGTGTGCATGACGGTCCCCCAAAGGACAACCCTGACTATTGACGGGATGCGGCTCCACCGTACTCCGCCAATGATGGGTAACCTAACATGGAATCCAGAATGGCACTACAGCAGTAAGTATCTAGAGGAGGGTCTACAGGCCCTGCAGGCGAAGATCGAGGAGTTGGTGGCCAAGGCCCAGAGGCATATTGGGGAAGGCCGTCTAAAGTACACTCAGATAGGGGAAACCGTGAACCAGGCCGATGTGAAGTACTCAAAGGCAAGAAACCAGGCAGTGAAGGTTAAAGCGATAATTATGGGCGATGCCATCTCAGGTGACAAGGTCCCCTGGGGATGAATCTGGGAGCTATTTTGTCAAGTTATGTGGGGAGTGTCTATCCTAACATTCCTAATGGTACTGGTGCTTTATCGGCAACTCTGCAGTAGGCTGGGTACATTAAAATTGGTATATTTGACCTGGCGGGTTAGGGAACCCTAGGGTCAAGAGGAGGGACTGAAGGGTTAAAATCCATGTGCGTGTTATATAACAACCTGGTATATGGATTTGCCAGCTCTCTCTCAGACCCGAAGTCCAGAGTTTGGTTAAGAGACCAGAGGCCTAGCTAATAGTGATTAGCTAAGAGAAAGCAGAATAAACAAGATGACATTGCCTTTGCTAAGATATGCTTGGTCAGTAGAAATGCCAGATGTTGAAGCAATAACTGAATAATTATGTTTCATCCAATGTTTCAAATTAAACAAAGAATCCCTGTTCCTATTGTGTTTCTCCTGAAGGGAAAACAGTCTTCCCACAAATCCAACCTTGAGTTTATGAAATATTGACACATGTCACTATAATGATATGGCATCCTTCCACCTCCCTTCCAAGGGACCAATGCCCTGCCTTAAGACATAAAGAAGACATTCTCTATTTCCATATGCTTTCACTGTTTCTTTGCTTTATCCCCTAGACACGTACCTGTCGGACAATCAAAGGAGTTGCTCCGTTCCTATGAACCCCAAATCAGAATTCAACATATATATTTTATACTAATAACATTTTATCAAAGTATTAATTAAATGTTAACTTGCTAACTTGAGAACATGGGCGGAGACATTGTGGTATGACTGACTGCCCCAACACAAAAGGGAAGGTGCAAAGATCCTTGGAATGATGAACTACATAAGGAAATTTGTGCCTAGTCTAGCTGCCAAAACCAACAACCTGAGAGCACTAGTGTGCAAAGCCACCCAATGGACGTAAGATACAAATCTTTATACAGAGTTTGAGAAACCAAAGGAATTTAAGAGGCCTTTTGAGGTATTAAGAGGTACTATGACAATAAGCCACAAAACTAAATTGTTCACAGGAAGTTATTGGTGCAGTCCTTTCACAGCATATGGTCAAAACTGTAGACCAATGTTCATGCATCAAAGATGCTAACAACATGCTCAAATAGAGAAGAAGGTTTTGGCCTTAGTCCATGGCTTTAAACAATTTCATGTCTTTATTTATGGGAGGTCTGTATTAGCTGAAACAGACCACAAATCACTGCTATTGCCAAAGGGGGCTGGCAAGCACTCTCCTGCGAATACAGAGATTATTTTTTCAGCTACAAATGTACAAGTTATAAACAGAATACAAACCAGGGAGAGATCTGGTGGTTGCAAACTCACATTCTAGAGCATTTGACTAAAAGTGAAATGGAGCAAAGTACAGAGCTAGATTTTGTATGTCAGTATGAGAAAAAACTTGTCAGGTTTATCTAATTGTGTGTTATATATTAACACTGGTTTTCAAGTGGTGTTGTTTTGGCTTGGAAGAGAAGATGTGGTACTGGAGGCTGTGCCTTAAAGGGCAGAGATTCCCAGACAGAGAGTCTGAGTGGGGAACTGAAGCGCTTGTGATGCACAGCCAGTTGGAAGGAACCAGACACTGAATAAAGCAGAGCTCTTGCAAGCACCTTAAGCACTGAAATCACTGAACACCGAATCACTGACAGAACAAGGAGCAACAGGCTCAAGTTGCAGTGGGGGAGGTCTAGGCTGGATATTAGGAAACACTATTTCACTAGGAGGGTGGTGAAGCATTGGAATGGGTTACCTAGGGAGGTGGTGGAATCTCCATCCTTAGAGGTTTTTAAGGCCCAGCTTGACAAAGCCGTGGCTGGGATGATTTAGTTGGTGTTGGTCCTGCTTTGAGCAGGGGGTTGGACTAGATGACCTCCTGAGGTCTCTTCCAACCCTAATCTTCTACGATTCTATGAACACTACACTGGGAGTGGGAAAAGAAGGCAACGGCACCTGATGAGAGCCCAGAGGGCTGGGAGCAGGAGCATAGACAGCTGGTGAATATATTTTGGGGGGGTCAGAGGCTGAGTAAAACTGTCAAGGTTCCTTGTCCAGAATATGAGGGTCACTATCTCTATCCCAGCCCAGGGCAGAAGACAGACCCAGGGCAAAAGGGGGCTGGAGAGGGAGCATGTCCTGCACTCGCCCGCAGTAGTGGCTCCTATCATCTGTGGCTGGGCCCAGGTCCCACTCTGGCCTGTTGGCTCTTGTTGTTCACAGATTTGCTGTAGCAGGCTCCTCCAAATGTGAGGGAGGGGCTATCCATCTGACCACCCCAAGACAATGAGGAGAGAGAGAGAGCAAAGGAGAGGGGAAAAGGTCACCAGCCCCACACAACACTCCAAGGTGAAAATGGGATGCACAGGCCAGTGCTGAAGGGGTGAGAGACCCTGTGGGGGGTTCCTGAGTGAGCCACAGGGGATTGGAACAATTGTAGAAGGGAGGAGGGGTGGTGCAGCCAGGACCTGGGGGCATTTGGATGAATCTGTAGGGCAGATGGATTTGGGTGTTGGGCACACAGAAGGTCCCATGGGGTCCCATTGTGAAGCGGCTGGGGAGATGAGAGAAAGAGGGGGGCTGGGAGAGCTTTTAAAAGGAAATGGGGCTTGGTGGGATGGTGAGCAGTGGCAGGGGAGGGCTTGGGGTAGAGATGAGGGGCTTTGGGGAGTGGAGGTGTGACAGGTTGGATCACAGAAACCTCCTTTGGGACTGCCAACCGATGTGCTGAGATTACTTCTAACCCGTTTTCCGTGCCAGCTTGGGACTCCAGAACCTTGTCTGTTTGAGCCTGCTACAAACCCAGGCCCAGGTCTGGCCCACGTCCCCTAAACGCTGCAGGCTTAACTGAAAACAGCCTAAGTGTTCCTGTCCCCAACACTCAGATGCCCAGCTCCCAATGGGGTCCAAACCTCAAATAAATCCATTTTACCCTGTATAAAGCTTTTTACAGGATAAACTCATAAATTGTTCGCCCTCTATAACATTGATAGAGAGATATGCACAGCTGTTTGCACCCCCAGGTATTAATACATACTCTGGGTTAATTAATAAGTAAAAAGTGATTTTATTAAATACAAAAAGCAGGATTTAAGTGGTTCCAAGTTATAACAGACAGAACAAAGTGAATTACCAAGCAAAATAAAATGAAACACACACGTCTAAACCTAACACAGTAAGAAAACTGAATACAGATAAAATCTCACCCTCAGATGCTTCTATCACAGGCTGGACGCCTTCCTAGTCTGGGCACAATCCTTTCCCTTGTTCCAGCTCAGGTGGTAGCTCAGGGATTTCTCGTGATTGCAGCCCCTTTTGTTCTGTTCTACCCACTTATATATCTTTTGCATAAGGTGGGAATCCTTTGTCCCTCTCTGGGTTCCCACTCCTCCTTCTAAATGGAAAAGCATCAGGTTAAAGATGGATTCCAGTTCAGGTGACATGATCACATGTCGCTGTAAGACTCCAAGCCTTCATTCCTCCCAGCCTGACTCACAGAAACGCCTGCAAGCAAACAGAGCCATTTACAGTCAATTGTCCTGGTTGATGGGAGCCATCAAGATTCCAAACCACCATTAATGGCTCACACTTTGCATAACTACAATAGGACCTCAGAGTTATATTTCATATTTCTAGTTTCAGCTACAAGAGTGATACATTTATACAAATACGATGACCACACTCAGTAGATTATAAGCTTTGTAATGATACCTTACAAGGTCTCTTGTAAGGTATCATTACATTAAGCATATTCCAGTTACATTATATTCACACTCATTAGCATATTTTCATAAAATCATACAGAGCGCAACGTCACAGGAGGGACGGCTTGGTGCAGGGTTTTGGCAGGGTCTTGTTTTATAGGAGCATTTATTTTGGGAGATGGGGTTTGGCATGTAGGGGAGGGGAGAGGGTCAAGGGCTGTGGCAAGAGGAGGTTTTGTGGGATTTGAGTTTATTTGGGGAGATAGCAGGGGTTGGAATGTGTTTATATGGAGATCAGATAGCAGGGGATTGGTTGGGTTTAAGTGGGGGTTGGGGAAGGGACAGGTTGTGGGACTATGGCAGGCGGTTATTCGGGGCCAGATGTGGAGCTATGGGGGAGATATTTAGGGGTCTATGGCAGGAGGGTTGGTAGGGCACTGGGAGTGCAGGGAGGTGTGTGGCGGTGCAGGTGGCCACAACTAGCTCTATTTCCCTCCTCCACTGTCCCTTCCCCATCCTCTTCTACCTCTGTTTCACTCGCTCCTTCCCTCCCTTGTGGGTACCAGCTCTAGCTCCAATCACAGGTAAAAGGGAGGGGCGGACTTGCTGCCCCCGCACCACGGATGGGGCTAGCTCCTTGGATGCTACCGCATTCAGGCTTGGCTCTGTCCACTGCACCCTGCTGGGGCCCTGTAGACTCGTTTCATGCCAGGGCTCCAGGAACTCCCTGTACATCGTGCTGCTGGGCAGCCAGGACCTCAGCATGAAGCTGGACCTGGTGCCACCAGAGGCAGGGTTTTGCCTGCCAAGCAGGGTTATTATATAATAGAAGATTAGGTAACCCATTCCAGTGCTTCACCACCCTCCTAGTGAAATAATTTTTCCTAATATCCAACCTAGACCTCCCCAACTACAACTTGAGACCATTACTCCTTGTTCTGTCATCTGCCACCACTGAGAACAGCCTAGCTACATCCTCTTTGGAACCCCCTTTCAGGTAGTTGATGGGTGCTATCAAATCCTCCCTCACTCTTCTCTTCTGCAGACTAAACAAACCCAATTCCCTCAGCCTCTACTCATAAGTCATGTGCCCCAGTCCCCTAATCATTTTTGTTGCCCTCTGCTGGACTCTCTCCAATTTGTCCACATCCCCTTTCTGTAGTTGGGGGCCCAAAACTGGACGCAGTACTCCAGATGTGGCCTCACCACTGCCAAATAGAGGGAATAATCACTTCCCTCAATCTGCTGGCAACGCTCCTACTAATGCAGCCCAATATGCCATTAGCCTTTTTGGCAACGAGGGCACACTGTTGACTCATTTCCAGCTTCTCATCCACTGTAATCCCCAGGTCCTTTTCTGCAGAACTGCCGCTTAGCCAGTCGGTCCCCAGCCTGTAGCAGTGCATAGGATTCTTTCGTCCTAAGTGCAGAACTCTGTCCTTGTTGAACCACATCAGATTTCTTTTGGCCCAGCTGTTCAATTTGTCTAGGTCACTCTGGACTATATCCCAACCCGCCAGCGTATCTACCTCTCCCCCCGGCTTAGTGTCATCCGCAAACTTGTTGAGGGTGCAATCCAGCTCATCATCCAGATCATTAATAAAGATGTTGAACAAAACCAGCCCTAGGACAGACCCCTGGGGCACTCCGCTTGATACTGACGACCAACTAGACATCGAGCGGTTGATCACTACCCATTGAGCCCGATGATCTAGCCAGCTTTCTATCCACCTTATAGACCATTCATCCAATCCATACTTCTTTAATTTTCTGGCAAGAATACTGCGGGAGACCGTATCAAAAGCTTTGCTCAAGTCAAAGTATATCACGTCCACTGCTTTCCCCATATCCACAGAGCCAGTTATCTCATCATAGAAGGCAATCAGGTTGGTCAGGCATGACTTTCCCTTGGTGAATCCATGCTGACTGTTCCTGATCACCTTCCTCTCCTCCAAGTGCTTCAAAATGGATTCCTTGAGGACCTGCTCCATGATTTTTCCAGGGACTGAGGTGAGGTGGATTCTCCTTCTTCCCTTTTTTAAAGATGGGCACTATATTTGCCTTTTTCCAATCATATGCATGCAGGCAGTGGGTGGCTCCATCTAGCTCTAGCCATTTGCTGCCTGTGGGCAGGAGGAGCTAAGAAATGGAACCAAAAGGCAGTGCAGAGGGAAGACGGGGTGAGTATGGGGAAGCTTATGGAGAAGTAAGAGTTGACTACAATGGAGGATTGTCTTTGGGCAATCTGGAAAGAGAGTGGATGGCCGAGGGAAAAAGTAAAGTAAAAAGCTGAGTTCAGTGAGGAAAGGAGAACAGGGAAGCTCAATGGACAAGAAGAGATACCCTAAGAGACAGAGTGTGGAATTTAAAGGAGGGAGGGCAAGAAAAGACCTTGAGAGAAGTAAGGAGAGACCCTAAGGAGGCTAATTAAGGGGTAAGAGCCACAGGCAGCTATCCAGAGAGGGGGAGACAGGAGAGAAAGAAGAGGAAAAACTGTAAAGCCACTACCTCTGTTCTCCTGAAGAGTTAACTGTGCTGTGATCAACGGGACACTGTTGTCTGATAACGGCTAGGCAGGGGACCAGCTCAGGCTCCTGCTAATGATCAAAACACGCTTCTTTTACTGTTAACTTGTCCTCTCACCCTCTCGTCTGCCTTGTGTCTTATTATAATCTTAGCTAGCAAGCTGCTTGGTGCAGGGACTGTCTTCTGTTTTTTTATACAGGATCTAGCACAATTGGGCCATGGCCCCTTATTCAGGTCTCTAGGTGTTATCATAATACAAATGAATAAGTTATATGTTGGGGAGATGTGGGAGCCACTTTTTAGGGATCCAGCTAACAATAGTTATAGCCTGGAGATCTGTGGCTAAGTTATGGGGTGTGCTGGAAAGGATGGTGGAACGTTTCCCTTTCCAGTGCATTGGCACAAGCATAATCCATCTGAATCACAGAATATCAGGGTTGGAAGGGATCTCAGGAGGTCATCTATTCCAAACCCCTGCTCAAAGCAGGACCAATCCCCAACTAAATCTGCCCTCACCTTGGCATGAAAATGGGGATGGGCACAACTAGCACTATCTGCAGTGCTGACTTGACCCCAGAGGGAGCATTTCTGGGTTGGGCATCACCCACCCAGACTCCAGGCTGGCTATGCCGGGCAGAGTGTTGATCACACCTCCTTTCTGCACTGGGCTTTCCTCCACAACCCTTCAATGGCATAATGCCTCCCACACTGTTGCATCTCCTCTTGGCCCTACTAAGCCAAGTCAGACTGACCAGAGGCGTAACGGAGCCTTGATATTAAAAGAAAAAAAAAATCAAATGTACACTATGAAAAACATGACCAGACTTTTTGGCCAGACACAAGCCTGGGGCAGCAGCATTTACAACCTATTTAAATCCTTTTCATTTATTTAGAGTGTTTCTTGGGGCTCCTGGTAACTATACTATAAAAAGGAGGACAGGAAGCCAGCTTGTGAAGACACTTTCTGGGCACATTTCTTGAAAAACAAGGAAAAGTAATACACAGGGAAGATCCTTCTGCTCAACAGTATATTAAAATTCACAAGGTCCTATACTGAACAATCCTATGCAGGGATCCACCTCAGTGAAAGAAAGTATTCCAGCATCCTTTGACATCACTGCTCCATTGCCCAGGTACTTTATGAATGCTTTGCTTTCATCTTAAGCAGTAGGTACTGGCCCAGACAAAAGCAGCACACCAGACTTCATGGGCCAATGTTCTCATCTCATATTGCAAATCCAGTGTTCCAACTGTTCCTTCTGTGCTGCCGATGATACACTTTTAGTGCAACAGCTCTGTTACACATGCTTTAGTTCTGTTAAGGGAGACTGCATTTCATTTTCTGCATTTCTCTACAGTGTGATCTTACCTGCTTTTCGTTAGATTCCAATCAGAGAACAAAGCTGAATCCAACAGTACAGCACATTAACAGTATGCATCAAATTTGGAATTGAAAAATTCAATCCCTTGGGCTGTCTTTGATCAAAAAGTTTTCAGTGACATTTAAATCAAAACTACAAATAACTTGGTTTTCATAGCTCAATCAGCACTTCATCCCTTCAAATAAGGGCTGCCCAGCAGCATGTTTGCATATCATGTGTCTTGATGAGCAAACACACACACATAATAGAAACAAGGTTGTATAAGCTTGCGGTAAGGCCCTGAGAAGCTTCACATGAGTGAACTTCAATAAAAAATATTCCATAATACTAATACTGCCACTCTCAGACACGTCTTTCCCTTTTCAACTTGTTACTCAAAGCAAATCCGCTTGCAGCCTTTACACACCCAAAGGTGACCAATGGTAGGCGAAAGATGAAAGAGAGGAACAGGAAAAAAGCAATGATTAGAAAAGCAAGATGGATTTTTTTGGTGACAAGAGCTCACACAGTTTTGTAAACAACAGCTTTGATTAGCTCAAAATTAGGTCAAAGCCAAGCACCATATGGATACAGCCATTTCTGCAAAACAATATCAAATCTTTTTAAAAGCCTCTTCATCAACCAGAACACTGATGAAAAGAAGTCACTAATTGCTATTGATTAGACAGAAGTTCTTTAGCTGAGAGGCATCTCTGATGCACTGAATTTATATAACGTTTGATGAAGCAGTTGTCAGCAATGTATGAGAGGTATAACTGGCAGCGATACCTACTAGGAGTTAAGGTTGCCTGATGTTTCCCATAATAATCCTCTGTTTTCAACTGCTTATAACTTTGACACACATGAACTGTTTGGGCTAAAATTTTCCATGTTTAGTCTCAGGCTATGTCTACACTACAGCCGGGATCGATGCTCTGAGATCGATCCACCGGCAATTGATTTAGCAGGTCTAGTGAAGACCTGCCAAATCGACAGCAGATCGCTCTCCAGTCGACCCCTGTACTCTACCCCGGACGAGAAAAGTAAGGTAAATCGACGGAAGAGTTTCTCCCGTTGACCCACCATGGTGTAGACCCCACAGTAACTCAACCTAAGGTACGTCGACTCCAGCTACATTATTCACGTAGCTGGAGTTGCATAGCATACGTCAACTTACTGCAGTAGTGTAGACATACCCTCAGACTCAGGATGGATGAGTTCAGCTCTCAGAGCCAGAAGTTAGGTTTTTCACTGTTGAAAAAAAATGCTAGCCATATTTTTAAACAGCTTTCGTTACTCAGGAATTCGCAGTGTGAACTTGATATTTGGCAGGGGGATAATCCTGGAGATGCCTTGACCTGTCCTCATGAAAATCCACAGATTTGACCAAGTTACAAGTCACGGGAAATCACCACTTTGCATACTTACTAGAACATGTTCGACATTAGCTCTGAGTGCTGAGTGAAAGGGCTAGTGGCGCTATTGTTAGGATTGCACTAGGACTTTCCTTATAATGCAGTCTTTGGCCTGGTCCACACCAACTCCCCATTTCGAACTAAGGTACGCAAATTCAGCTACCTTAATAACGTAGCTGAATTCGAAGTACCTTAGTTCGAACTTACCGCGGGTCCAGACGTGGCAGGCAGGCTCCCCCGTCGATGCCACGTACTCCTCTCGCTGAGCTGGAGTACCGGCGTCGACGGCGAGCACTTCCGGGATCGAGCCCAGAAGATCGATTGCTTACCGCCGGACCGGGAGGTAAGTGTAGACCTACCCTTTGAATTATATTTCTGTTCAAGCTGTTTTTGGGGGGGGAGGGAGAAGAAATATTTTCAGTTACAAATCTTAGCAATTCTGAATTTTCTAAAGTAAGTTTGTTAAGAAGATTATGTAGTTGTGAAGTTAGAGTGTTAAAAATCACCTTGTCAAGATTTGTAGACTGGGAATCTCACTCTTGTTCAGAATTACACTAGTGAGAAGCCAAGACACAGAATCCTCAAGTTTCACAGGTAGCAAGAGGGTCACATATTTTAGTAAATTAGAGCACTGACTGGGGCAATGAATACATGGAGTTTGAGAAATTTTTACCACAAAAGAGTTAGTCATTCACTGATGTCAACCTTGTCTTCAGCATAAGAGTTAACTTCCATGTGCAAAACTTAGTTGTGTTAACACAACACAGGATTTGTGGTGTAACAATTTAGAGATTTCGCCTAACACTTCGTTGAAGATGGTATCACATGTGACAAACAAGAAAAGGCAAGGAATGGTTATTTACTTTATAGTAACTGTGACTCTTTGAGATGTTTTGTCCGTCTGGATCCCATAAACAGTGAACAGGTGCCTCATGGACAAGATCTCGAATACATAAAGGGGCATGACACCTTGAGTGGGTTCCACACAGACAAAACATTTCAGGGAAGAATCAAAGGCTGTAAAGTTGCATTGTTGCTCTTTCAAAGAGACAAGATCCTGAAAGACAGAAAGCAAGACAAGAAGAATGGAAAGATAATGGCCAAAACAGACCATGGGGGCTGCTGGGCAGGTCTATCTTCCAATCATGCTCCATTACCAAGCTCCGGGAGCCCCATAGCTAATGATTTCCCCACATCATAGAGCAGAATCTTTTGCTAGAAGGAGAAGCAGGCTCAGCAGCTGAGCTTGCAGTTCTGGTCTGGCGCTGCCTACAGGTACTGCTCTGCCCCTGTGTCAAAAGAGCACATTGAACATAGAGGCAGAGCAGGGGTGCAAGCTCAGGGGCAGAACAGAGCTCAGAAGCTCCGGTAATGGGGAACTACTGTGGAGTAGAGAACCTATTTCCCAACAAGCAGTGAGGACACTGTTGTGGGACTTCACTGGGTGATTCCTGTGGCTCCCCATATTCCCATTGGTTCACACTGCTCTCTCTCCCCTCAGCCCTGCTCCTCCTATAAGCTTTGGAGAGACTATTCGTGCCCTCCCCTTCTGACTCCCCTTTCCATTGTCTCGTGGTAAAATCCACAAATGCCTCTTAGGTGCCGCATCATTGTCTCTCTCTCCCACCATAAGTCTGGCCCCAACAAACCATCCATGGTTTGTCAGAAAGACTCTTAGCCAGGGAACCACAGATTATTTGCCAGCAGGAGTGGTCATCAGAGGAACACAATAGGGGATGCCCTCCTGACAGCCCTTCAGGACCAGGCTCTCCTTTCAAATGTCACAAGTGCCATGGAGGAGATAGTGAGCAGTAGCTGATACACAAAGGGCTCTGAGCTAAGAGGAGTTCATTGGAGGTGTAGGCATGCCCACAGACCCCCCCCTCCCACTCCCAATATTCCTACTTTCTTCACCCTGAACCTGTTTGTCCCAGGTGCTGTCCCAAAACATTTGAGTTTTTATCCCAAATCAGGATGCTGGTTTTGTTTTTTGAATACCTGAAATTTTTCATGGTTCAAAAATGCCACTTCCCAGCCACCTCTTTCCCCATTTTTTAATTTTTTTATGGCATTTTTTAATATGGGCTGAGAGAGAGATGCCAAGGTTCAAGGGCAGTAGTTTGCTATGACCTTAGATAAGGCTCTCTAGATGTATCCATCTCTATAACAAAATGACTATAAAGTACTGGAGAGAAATAAAAGAGTTAGCCAGAATCACTGCTCATCTTGCTGTGTGTGAAATTTAACAAGCAAAAGGAAATACCAGGAAGAAAGCACACTGATCTGTATCCATCGGAAGTGTTTGCCTCTGCTTCCAGCTGCTTTAATTACTTCTCTCTCCACCCCATGGTCACACTCCTACAAGCAAACCCACAATCCCACAGCCTTTGCTGAGAGTTTAATGTTTCAACTGGACCTTTTTGTTGTTTACTGTGACTTTTAAAATATCTCAAGAACTTCTCCTTGGTCCTGCTTCCTTGCAACATCAGAACCAAAATTTGTGGATAAAAAAATAATCTTGGTGAGTTTGTCTAAAGAGGAACATGAGTAATACTTGCTGCATTAGTCACTGTGAATAATTTAGCCAACAGATTTTTGACATTTTTCTTCAAATAAATGTTTTATTTGTTTGACCAGCTTTATAAATAAAACTAAACGTAGAGAAGCAAAGGTGATGTTCACTGGAAGGAACAATTTGAATTATTCAGCCACACTGCTGGGTTCTAAATGAACGATAATCTGTTTGGAAAAATACTTGCGTGTCATTGTTGACAACCTAATTAAACCTAGTCTCAGTATGTGTCATAAATATATAGGGAAGGGTAACAACCTTTATGTATGCAGTAACATAAAATCCCTCCTGGCCAAAGGTACAGAATCACTTTACCTGTAAGGGGTTAAGAAGCTAAAATAACCTGGTTAGCACCTAACCAAACGGACTAATAAGGAAAGAAGATACTTTCAAACCGGGGTGTGGGGGGAGGTTTTGTTTAGGCTCTCTTTATTGTTCCTTCTCTAGAAAGAGAGAGAGACCAAGCAGGTAAACCATCTTCTGAAAAGATACCTGAAATGATCCATCTAAAATTACAAAAATTGTAAGTAAATACAAGGAAATGCATTAGATTATCTTTTGTTTTAGCTTGTGAATTTTCCCTATGCTAAGAGGTAATTTCATTCCTCTTTTGTAACTGGAAAGCAAAGTCAGAGAGGAATCCTCTGTGTTTTAAATCTTTTTATTTACCCTGTAAAGTTACCTTCCATCCTGATTTTACAGGTGTGATTCTTTTACTTTTTTTGTTGTTGTTTAAATAAAATTTTTCTTTTAAGAATCTGATTGATTTTCAGTGTCCTAAAAACCCAGAGGTTTGGTCTGTGCTCACTTTGTAACCAACTGGTTAGTTGGTTATTCTCAAGCCCCCCCAGGAAAGGGGCTGAAGGGGATTGGGGGAATATTTGGGGAAACAGGGACTCCAAGTGACCCTTTTTCCTGGATTTTTGTCAAAATCACTTGGTGGTGGCAACAATACCATCCAAGGAAAGGATTTGTGCCTTGGGGAAGTTTTAACCTAAGCTGGTAGAAATAAGCTTAGGGGGTCTTTCATGCAGGTGCCCACATCTGTACCCCGGAGTTCAGAATGGGGAGGGAACACTGACATGGTGGCAGCGCAGTGGGATCATTTTGAACCAGAAGCACAGACCTCAGGATTTTAAAAGGACACATTTTTTCTTTTGGCTGCTTGAAAACCAGATTTTTTTTTTTTAGGACACTTTTTTTTAAGCTGAGAGCAGCTGGCGTTTTTTTTTCTTTGCCTGATGGCAGAGTAGCTAAGTTCCTGCACGGGAATTCACAAGCTGGGGTTTTTTTTTTCCTATCTAGTTCTCAGGTTAGACTAGGCTAAGCGCAGGAAGGCTGGGATGACGGAAAGTGAGGTCTAAAAGAAACTAGAATTAGCCAGATTGGAAGCTGAAGGAAGACAGAAAAAACATGAAAGACAAATGGCCTTAAAGCGCTTGGAGTTGGAAGCGGAGGAAAGGAAGGAGGCAAAATGCTTGGATACGTAGTTAGAGCTGAAGCGCTTAGATCTGGAAAGGACAAAACTGCGTCTACCAGATAACCCTAACAATCCTTCTCCAGGTACCGCTCCCCATTCTAAAAAGTTCCCCACATACAAGGTAGGCAATGGATACAGAGGCCTTCTTAGAAAATTTCAAAAGGGCCTGCCTTGGGTACAGCATCTCTACAGACCAGTACAGGGTGGAGCTGAAGCCGCAACTCAGTGGACTCTTAGCAGAGGTGGCAGCTGAAAGCCTAAAGAACGCATGAACAGCTACGAACTTTTTTTTTTAAAAAAGGCCAGAATTAGAATGGGGCTAATGCCCGAGCATACCTGTCGGCAGTTCAGAGCCCTAAGGTGGAAAACAGATGTGGCATTTTCCCGACATGCCTACCACATTGTAAAAAATTGGGATGCTTGGATATCAGGAGCAAGTGTTCAATCTCTGGAAGATCTGTCTTTCCTAATGCAAATGGAGCAGTTCTTAGAGGGTGTTCCTGAGGAAATAGAAAGGTACATCCTAGATGGGAAGCCCAAAACTGGATTGAGGCGGGGGAGATCGGAACCAAATGGGTGGAGGTGGCGGAAAAGAAAAAAGCTAGTAGCAGTTGGAGCGGATATCAGAAGGGGCAACCCGAAACAACACCCTACCACCGGGGGCAGCCCAAGGCCCCACCTACATCTCAAGGAAAACCCCAATCCCCTTATCGTCCCACCACACCAGACTCCGGCAACCCACCTCGCCCCAATGACCAGTCAGCTGGACGATGTTTTAAATGTAATGAACTGGGGCATGTGAAGGCCAACTGCCCCAAGACCCCAACAGATTGCAGTTCATTACACCAGAATCACACCAAAGGTCCCCAGGCCCAGATGCCTCCCAGATACCCTCAGAGTGAAGTGAAACTGATTTTGGGCGAGAAGAAGGTTACTGCGTGGAGGGACACTGGAGCACAGGTGTCAGCTATCCACCAATCCTTAGTGGACCCCAAATTCATCAACCCAGAGACCCAAGTAATGAGCCTGCACTGGCAGCAGCAAATAAACCATCACAAGAGGCTCATCCAGAGCCTGAAATACAACATAGTGGACCAGCGGAGAGCGGTTCACAGTCAACGGAAACAGCCCCATCACCTACATTGCTTCCAGAGGGACCAAGCCCAAGTCCACAATCCAATGAGGAACTGATGTCTCCAGCATTAAGGGAACAATTCCAGGCCAAGCAGGAAGCAGATGACAGCCTCCAGGGAGTTTGGATGGCAGCACAGAGCAACCCACCACTTCTCAGCTCTTCTAATCGATCCCGGTTTATTGTAGAAAGAGGACTTTTATACAAGGAAACTCTTTCTGGTGGTAAGGGGTGGCAACCAAGTGATTCACCCCATAGGCTTCCCAAAGGCTTTTCATGGTCCTCCTGGAGAAGTTTAATGAAACTTTGGGGGCCATGATATGTAAATTTGTAAATGAACACTCCACTGATTGGGACCTAGTGTTGCAGCAGTTGCTCTTTGCCTACAGAACTGTACCATATCCCAGTTTAGGGGTTTCACCATTTGAACTTGTGTATGGCCACGAGGTTAAGGGGCCATTACAGTTGGTGAAGCAGCAATGGAACGGGTTTACGCCTTCTCCAGGAACTAACATTCTGGACTTTGTAAACAACCTACAAAACACCCTCCAAAACTCTTTAGCCCTTGATAGAGAAAACCTAAAAGATGCTCAGGAAGAGCAAAAGGCCTGGTATGATAAACATGCCAGAGAGCGTTCCTTCAAAGTAGGGGACCAGGTCATGGTCCTGAAGGTGCTCCAGGCCCATAAGATGGAAGCATCGTGGGATGGGCCATTTACGATCCAAGAGCACCTGGGAGCTGTTAACTATCTCATAGCATCCCCCACCTCAAACCTAAAGCCTAAAGTGTACCATGTTAATTCTCTAAAGCCCTTTTATTACAGAGAATTAAAGGTTTGTCAGTTTACAGCCCAGGGAGGAGATGACGCTGAGTGGTCTGAAGGTGTCTACTATGAAGGAAAAAGTGACAGTGGCATGGAAGAGGTGAACCTCTCAATGACCCTCAGACGTATGCTGCGACAGCAGATCAATGAGCTGTGCACTAGCTTCGCACCGATGTTCTCAGCCACCCCAGGATGGACCGAACGGGCATACCACTCCATTGACATAGGTAATGCTCGCCCAATTAGAGCTCAACCTTACTGGGTGTCTCCTCAAGCCAAAACTGCTATAGAGCGGGAGATCCAGGACATGCTACAGATGGGGGTAATCCGCCTTTCTAAAAGTGCATGGGCATCTCCAGTGGTTCTAATTCCCAAACCAGATAGGGAAATATGCTTTTGCGTGGACTACCATAAGCTAAATACTGTGACTCACCGAGACAACTATCCAATGCCATGCACAGATGAGCTATTGGAGAAAGTGGGACGTGCCCAGTTCATCTCTACCTTAGACTTAACCAAGGGATACTAGCAAGTACCGCTAGATGAATCCGCCAAAAAAAAAAAATTAAGCCTTCATCACCCATGTAGGGCTGTATGAATTTAATGTGCTCCCTTTCCGGCTGCGAAATGCACCCGCCACCTTCCAGAAACTTGTAGATAGTCTCCTAGCGGGATTGGGAGAATCTGCAGTTGCCTACCTTGACGATGTGACCATCTTTTCTGATTCATGGCAGAAAACACCTGGAGCATCTACAAAAAGTCTTTGAACACATAAGGGAGGCAGGACTAACTTCAGGCTAAAAAATGTCAAATAAGCCTAAACAGAGTGACTTACCTTGCACACCAGGTGGGTCAAGGAACTATCAACCCCCTACAGGCCAAAGTGAATGCTATCCAAAAGTGGCCTGTCCCAAAGTCAAAGAAACGGGTCCAATCCTTCTCAGGCTTGGCCAGTTATTACAGGCAATTTGTACTGCACTACAGCCAAATCGCTGCCCCACTGACAGATCTAACCAAAAAGAAACAGGCAAATGCAGTTCAGTGGACTGATGAGTGTCAGAAGGCCTTTAACCAGCTTAAAGTGATACTCATGTCTGACCCTGTGCTAAGGGCCACAAACTTTGACAAACCTTTCCTAGTAACCACAGATGCATCCGAGTGGCATGGGAGCAGTTTTAATGCAGGAAGGATCAGATCAAGAATTCCATCCTGTCGTGTTTCTCAGCAAAAAACTGTCTGAGAGGGAAAGCCACTGGTCAATCACCAAAAAGGAATGTTACGCCATTGTATACGCTCTGGAAAAGCTACGCCCATACATTTGGGGACGGCGTTTCCACCTGCAAATTGACCATGCTGCGCTGAAGTGGCTTCATACCATCAAGGAAAATAAGAAAAAAAACTTCTTCAGTGGAGTTTAGCTCTCCAAGATTTTTATTTTGAAATACAACACATTTCAGGCGCTTCTAACAAAGTGGTTGATGCACCCTCCTGTGAAAGTTTCCCAGAATCAACTGGTTAAAATCATCCTTGAAATGTGGGAAATATTGTTAGTTTTTATATAATCAGTAGTATATCTAAAGGTGCATGTATCTTATTAACTCTGTTTTCTCCTAGAACTCCAGGAAGAAATCTCAGCCAGTGTGAATCAGGCTATCCAGCCCCGTCTGTGATTTGGGAGGCATGTCATAAATGTAAAGGGAAGGGTAACAACCTTTATGTATGCAGTAACATAAAATCTCTCCTGGACAGAGGTATAGAATCACTTTACCTGTAAGGGGTTAAGAAGCTCAAATAACCTGGTTGGCACCTAACCAAAAGGACCAATAAGGAAAGAAGATACTTTCAAATCGGGTGGGAGGAGGGGGAGAGGTTTTGTTTGGTCTCTCTTTGTTGTTCCCTCTCTAGAGAGGTGGGGGGGGGGGAAGAAATCAAGCAGGTAAACCATCTTCTGAAAAGATACCTGAAATGATCCATTTAAAATTACAAAAATTGTAAGTAAGGCAAGGAAGTGCGTTAGGTTATCTTTTGTTTTAGCTTGTGAATTTTTCCTATGCTTAGAGATAATTTCATTCCTCTTTTGTAACTGGAAAGCAAAGTCAGAGAGGAATCCTCTATGTTTTAAATCTTTTTATTTATTTTTATTTTCAAAGTTACCTTCCATCCTGATTTTACAGGTGTGATTCTTTTTTTTTTTTTTTTTAAATAACATTCTTCTTTTAAGAGTCTGATTGATTTTCAGTGTCCTAAAAACCCAGGGGGTTGGTCTGTGCTCACTTTGTAACCAACTGGTTAGTATATTATTCTCAAGCCTCCCCAGGAAAGGGGTGTAGGGGATTGGGGGAAACAGGGACTCCAAGTGGCCCTTTTTCCTGGATTTTTGTCAAAATCACTTGATGGTAGCAGCAATACCATCCAAGGACAAGGAAAGGATTTGTGCCTTGGGGAAGTTTTAATCTAAAATGGTAGAAATAAGATTAGGCAGTCTTACATGCGGGTCCCCATATCTGTACCCCAGAGTTCAGAGTGGGGAGGGAACCCTGACAGCATGCAGTAGTGGTCAAAAAGGCAAACAAGTAATTTGTATTTAAAGTTTAGGGAATATTAGTGAAATATGCCATTCTATAAATCAATAGTGAGTTTTTACCTCTGGTCACCCCATTAAGGCCCAAGCCAGAGACTGCAAAAATTATTAGTGTCATGGAAACACTTCCAAATGAGAAGAGATGACAGAGAATTGGAATATTTTGTTTAAGGAAAAGACCAGTAAGAGGTGAAGTGATAGAGATGCACAAAAATAATGAACGATTTAGAGAAGGCAAGTTAGGCGGTCCTCTCTCATAACAAAAAAAAAGGGGGGGGTCATGATAGGTGTACAAAATCCTCTCTGCCCCCCCTCCAACCGCCACTGAAGGCTTCACCATCCTAACATACCTGCGTGAAGGAAAAATATCACCTGGGAAAAGAGAGGCAATGAGTTTAGACCTTTGAGCACTGCCTAGAGAAGTCACTCAGGCTCTGGTACTAGTAGAATCAACAAGACTTGGTCCTCCAGGGGCTAGAATCATAGAGTTAGAAGGGATCACAAGTGTCATCTAGTCTAAGCCCCAGAAGGCTGGGAGGAGGCAGTAGCCAATCAGGACTTACCAAGATAAGAAGGCTTGCCTGCTTCTTCTAAGGGGAAGTGCTGGGTGAAGGTGGACAGGAGAGGAGCATCCATGTCCTAACCCAAAACACCAATGGCAGAGCCTAATAAATGATGGTGCAGCAAGATTGAAGCATGTGACAAATTGCTTATTTTGTTGTGGCATTTAAAAGCCTGTGCGGCCATTTTTAGTTGAACTTCAATTAACTGTTACAGGACTAGCAAGGGGCTTGCTACATGAGATGCTTTGCTTCTGGCAAGCTTTCAATGGACCGGAAAGGCAGCAAATTTAAGAATACAAGGTGTCACAGGATGACTGTCCCTTTACAAGGAGATGGATCCAGCCCCACTTGTGCCATAGGTAGCTCACCTCCCAAGGGGAGCAAATGAGCAAAGTCCCATAACAGGTAGATCATGTGGCTCAATCATGCCTCTGGGGTGGAGATAAAACAGAAGCATGGGGAGAGCAGGGAGACTCCAGGGAGGAAGCCCTGGGAGTTGCTGCTCAGTAGCAAGTAGGAAGAGACTCAAAAGGAGCACAGAAGAGCTGGAGGGGTGAGAGCAAAGCCCAGACAGTGGGCTGAGCAGCCTTTGAAGTGTGAGGAGGGAAGACAGACTGAATGTCAGGAAGGATGGGCTCTGCCCAGTTTGAAATTGGGGATAGAAGACTCTATTTGTTTTGGACTTGGATATCCTGGAAGGGGTGGACTTTTTCCTTTTATGACTTGGGTGGAAAGCCAAGTCACTGCAGCAACCAAACCAGGCTGGAAGGTCAGGAGATTCAACCCGAGTGAGAAGAAACTGAGGCAGTGACTGGCCCACAGCCAGACCAAATAGGCAGCACTTCTACCTAAGGTAGCTTTTTTAAAAACACAAGCCATAATTATCGTGTGGAACTCATTGCCACAAGATGTTATTGAAGCCAAGCATTTAGTAGGATTTTAAAAAGAATTAGACATCTATATGGATAGCAAGTACATCCACAGTTACATCTGATAGGATTAAAAGGTACGAGAGCTATAAACTCTAATGTTAGAGGACATAAAACCAATCATCAGTTGTTGTGTGTGTTATATGAATATATAATTTGTCCCTTATGAGGTTCTTATATCCTCTCTTCTGAAGGCCAGTTATATAATATTCTTTAAAAGTTTACTGTGGCCCATTAAGGGGAGAGATTTGCATTTTGAACCCCTGTATTTTTCAGCCTGACACCCGCTCTGAAGAGGAAAAAATTCAATATTCTTTAAATATTTCTGCATGAGTAAAGTAATAGCTTTTTCAAGTTAAAATACAGTGTGCATGCCAAGCATCTCAGATTAAAATCTGCTTCACAGCTGGGAAAATGAATAGCGTGTAAGGTCACAAGAGCAGAGGAGAACCTTGTGAGCAATGCTGTACAGTAAGAATAGAAAATGCATGAATATAACCTAGAACTCCTTCATGGCATCCATCCAAATTGTAGAGGGCTGCTTCAAACATGGAATTATTCAGAGCTGGAAGACACAAGAACAGAGGAGTCCCAAACTGGATCAGGCCAGTAGTCTGTTTAGTCCAGTAACCTGTCACCAAGAGCAGCTGGTACCAGATACTTCATGGGAAGGTGCAGAAACCTTGCAACAGACAGTTCTGAGATAAACTGCTCCAGGGAAATTTTTCTCCTGATCCCCAACAGATAGAGGCTGGTTTAATCCCTGAAGCATGAAGGTTTTCTAAAACTGTTTATTTTTTAATGGTACACAATGCAGAGTGACCTGCTGTGGTTGGGGAACAGGGAGAGAAGAGATGGGGCCTCTTATAAAAGCATATACATTAATTCCCTATAAATCAGATAATACATTCATAGCCTTTTCTCCACTACTCCCATGTCCAGCCCTCTGATCTCATAAGCTATATAGGGTAAGGCCTGGGCAGTACTTGGATGGGAGGCCCCAGTGCAATATCAGTATTGAAATTGCCAGACTTGCAAAAATGCATAGGAAAAAACGGGCACTCTGTCAGATGACCATGTCAATATGTGCTTGTTTAACTAAGGACACAAAGCATGGAAGCATTTCAAAGTAAATGGAGGCGGGAATTAGGGATTCTGCCCTACCTCCCGATCCCGGATACACAAGTTACAAAAAAATGGATCTGTCTTCTGTTTCACCACAAAATAATTTTCAGGTATATTTGACTCCAAACTCTGCATGAAATCCTGGTCCCACTGAAGTCAAGGACAGTTTTTCCACTGACTTCAGTGAGGCCAGGATTTCACCAGGATATATACAAAGTAGGAATTGAAGACTCATAGGTGTTGGAGATGTGAATAGGCCTGCATTACGAACTTATCCAAAGCCCAGTGAACTCAATGGACTTTAGATCAGGTAATAAGTGATTCACAAAAACACTGATTCTCAGAAACAATATCAGACACTAAAGCACTAGAAAGCAACAGAGGGTCCTGTGGCACCTTTAAGACTAACAGAAGTATTGGGAGCATAAGCTTTCGTGGGTAAGAACCTCACTTCTTCAGATGCAAGTAATGGAAATCTCCAGAGGCAGGTATAAATCAGTATGGAGATAACGAGGTTAGTGCAATCAGGGAGGGTGAGGTGCTCTGCTAGCAGTTGAGGTGTGAACACCAAGGGAGGAGAAACTGCTTCTGTAGTTGGATAGTCATTCACAGTCTTTGTTTAATCCTGATCTGATGTGTCAAATTTGCAAATGAACTGGAGCTCAGCAGTTTCTCTTTGGAGTCTGGTCCTGAAGTTTTTTTTGCTGTAAGATGGCTACCTTTACATCTGCTATTGTGTGGCCAGGGAGGCTGAAGTGTTCTCCTACAGGTTTTTGTATTTTGCCATTCCTGATATCTGACTTGTGTCCATTTATCCTCTTGCGTAGTGACTGTCCAGTTTGGCCAATGTACATAGCAGAGGGGCATTGCTGGCATATGATGGCATATATAACATTGGTGGATGTGCAGGTGAATGAGCCGGTGATGTTTTAGCTGATCTGGTTAGGTCCTGTGATGGTGTTGCTGGTGTAGATATGTGGGCAGAGTTGGCATCGAGGTTTGTTGCATGGGTTGGTTCCTGAGTTAGAGTTGTTATGGTGCGGTGCGTGGTTGCTGGTGAGAATATGCTTCAGGTTGGTGAGTTGTCTGTGGGCGAGGACTGGCCTGCCTCCCAAGGTAACTGAAAGCGAGGGATCATTGTCCAGGATGGGTTGTAGATCACTGATGATGCGTTGGAGAGGTTTAAGCTGAGGACTGTAGGTGATGGCCAATGGAGATCTGTTGGTTTCTCTTTTGGGCCTGTCTTGTAGCAGGAGGCTTCTGGGTACACATCTGGCTCTGTTGATTTGTTTCTTTATTTCCTTGTGTGGGTATCATAGTTTTGAGAATGCTTGGTGAAGATCTTGTAGGTGTTGGTCTCTGTCTGAGGGGTTGGAGCAGATGCGATTGTACCTCAGTGCTTGGCTGAAGACGATGGATCGTGTGGTGTGACCGGGGTGGAAGCTAGAGGCATGAAGATAGGCGTAGCGGTCGGTGGGTTTTCGGTATAGGGTGGTGTTAATGTGGCCATCGCTTATTTGTACGGTGGTGTCTAGGAAGTGGACCTCCCGTGTAGATTGGTCCAGGCTGAGGTTGATGGTGGGGTGGAAGCTGTTGAAATCATGGTGGAATTCTTCCAGGGTCTCCTTCCCATGGGTCCAAATGATGAAGATGTCATCAATATAGCGTAGGTAGAGAAGGGGCATGAGTGGACGAGAGCTGAGGAAGCGTTGTTCCAGGTCAGCCATAAAAATGTTGGCATATTGTGGGGCCATACGGGTGCCCATAGCGGTGCCACTGGTCTGGAGGTATATATTGTCACCAAGTTTGAAATAATTGGGCGTGAGGATAAAATCACAAAGCTCAGGAATAAGTTGTGCTGTGTCATCATCAGGGATACTGTTCCTGACAGCTTGTATTCCATCTGTGTGTGGGATGTTTGTGTAGAGAGCCTCTACATCCACGGTGGCTAGGATGGTGTTTTCTGGGAGGTCACCAATGCATTGTAGTTTTCTCAGGAAATCTGTGGTGTCACGGAGATAGCTGGGAGTGCTGGTGGTGTAGGGTCTGAGTAGGGAGTCCACATATCGAGACAGTCCTTCAGTGAGAGCGCCAATGCCCGAGATGATGGGGTGTCCAGGATTTCCAGGTTTGTGGATCTTAGGTAGTAGATAGAATAACCCCGGTCAGAGCTCTAAGGGTATGTTGATTTGTTCCTGTGTTAGTGTAGGGAGTGTCCTGAGTAGATGGTGCAGTTTCTTAGTGTATTCCTCAGTGGGATCTGAGGAAAGTGGCCTGTAGAATTTGGTATTGGAGAGTTGTCTGGCAGCCTCCTGCTGGTAGTCAGACCTGTTCATGATGACAACAGCACCTCCTTTATCAGCCTCTTTGATGATAATGTCAGGGTGCTTTCTGAGGCTGTGGATGGCATTGCGTTCTGCACGACTTAGGTTATGAGGCAACCGATGTTGTTTTTCCACAATTTCTGCCTGTGCACGTCGGCGGAAGCATTCTATGTATAGGTCCAGACTGTCATTTCGACCCTCAGGAGGAGTCCATGTGGAGTTCTTCCTCCCACCAACAACAAAGGAAGGTATCTGTGTATCAGTGCGCTGTTCAGTGTTATCTTGAAAGTATTCTTTGAGTCGGAGGCGGCGAAAGTAGGCTTCCAGATCACCGCAGAACTGTATCATGTTCGTGGGGGTGCTGGGGCAAAAAGAGAGTCCCCGAGATAGGACAGACTCTTCTGCTGGGTTGAGTGTGTAGCTGGATAAATTGACGATATTGCTGGGTGAGTTGGGATACCCCTATTGTGGCCCCATGTGGCAGGTAGGATTTTAGACAGCTTACGGTCCTTTTTCCTTTGTAGAGAGGTGAAGTGTGTAATGTAGATCTCCTGTCTTATTTTAGTAAAGTTCATTTGTGCTGAGCGATCGTCAGGGGATCCAGCCAATCTCCCTGGTCATAGGTCTCCGACTTTGGTGACTTCTGCCAGGACCAACCTCTGGCGCACCAGGGGGGACTCCGCCACTTGCACACGGAGCTGGGGGTTGTGTAGCAGGGGCTCCGCGAGGAGATCTGCCCCCACGGTGGCTTCCACGGACCTGGTCACTGAGAACAGTTTCCAGGTCCGGAGGAGGTCCTGGTAGAAGACCGGCAGCCCGGAGAGGTCTCACGGAAGACCTCTTGGATGGAGACAAAAGAGCTGCCGGTCATATCGGAGCCCTCGGAAGCGGCGCAGGAAGGCGTGCGCCAATACGCTCCACGCCGGACTACCTGTACCATAAAGGAGCCTCTGCAGGGCCTGGAGGCGGAAGACATGGACCTGAGCATACAAACACTTCAGGCCCTGCCCTCCCTCCTCCAGGGGTAGATGGAGAACCCCCGCAGAGACCCAGTGCAGTCCTGGCCAAAAGAACTCCAGAATCGACGTCCGGAGGTTGGCCAGGAAACCCGGGGCCGAGACCAGGGTATTGGGCCGGTACCAGAGCATGGACAGGGCCAGTTGATTGAGCACCAGTGCTCTCCCTTGAAGGGAGAGACACCGGAGCAGTCCTGTCCATTTCCGGAGCCGCTCCGACACCCTGCCCTCTAAACCTAGCCAGTTCTCCAGCGGAGACGGGTGCGTGGCAGAAAGGTAAACGCCGAGATAAAGCAGCGGACCTGCGCTCCACCGGACGGCCTAAAGCGCGGGTGGGAGGGAGCTCGCCTGCCACCCGTCCCCTACCACCAGGCCAGAGCTCTTGACCCAGTTGACCCAGGCGGAGGAGGCCGCCGAATAGATGGTCTGGCAAGCCTCTACCCGCACCAAGTCGCCCGGGTCCTGGACCACGAAGAGCACGTTGTCGGCGTACGCCGAAAGGACCAGCCGCAGCTACGGCTCCCGCAGCACCAACCCCGCCAACCTCCTACGGAGGAGACAGAGGAAGGGCTCGATCGCCAGAGTGTACAGCTGGCCCAAGAGGGGGCACCCTTGACGTACTCCTCGCCCGAAGATGACCGGTTCGGTCAGGATCCAGTTGAGCCTGACCAAACACTCTGCGGAGGCATACAGCACCTGGAGAAAACCCACAAACTGGGGTCCGAAGCCAAATGCTTGCAGCGTGCCCAGGATATACCCGTGGTCCACCCTGTCGAACGCCTTCTCCTGATCCAGGGACAGGAGGGCGAATGACAGACCATCCCTACACCCGAGTTCCAAGAGGTCCCGGACTAGATACAAGTTGTCGAAGATGGTGCAGCCTGGGATGGTGTAGGTCTGGTCTGGGTGGATCACGTCCTCCAACACGGACCCTAGCCGCAGCGAGATGGCCTTCACTACGATTTTAATAGTCCATGCTGAGGAGCGAGATGGGACGCCAATTCCGTATATCGCGGAGGTCCCCCTTCTTCGGCAATAAGGTCAGCACGGCTCGCCTGCACGAAAGAGGGAGGACCCCACCCTGCAAGGACTCGGCCCAGACGGTGACAAGGTCCGGGCCGAGGACGTCCCAAAACACGTGGTAGAACTCCACAGTCAGCCCATCCATGCCCGGAGATTTATTGGTGGGCATGCGGCGGAGGGCTTCCGAGAACTCGGCCAGAGTGAGAGGCAGCTCCAGCCGGTCTCGGTCGCCCGCGCTGACCGTCGGGAGTTCATCCCAGAGCATTCTGCAAGCGTTAGGATCGGTCGGATCCGGGGAGAAAAGGCCTGCGTAGAAGGCCCTGGCCCTCCCGCACATTTCCGCCGGATCCGTGAGGGGGGTGCCATCCTCTGCTAGAAGGCAGGTGACGTGCTTTTTAGCCCCCCCTCTTTTTCTCCAGGGCGTAGAAGCGGGAACCGCGATCCATCTCCCGAAGGAGGCGGATGCGGGAGTGAACAAAGGCACCTCGGGCCCGATGCTCCTCGAGGGTCCGCAGCTCTTCCCGCTTCTCCCGGCACGTGCCGCAGAGGGATGGATCACCGGGGCTGGCAGCCAGACGCCTCTCCAGCTCTAAGACCTCCCAACTGCCCTATCGCCGCATCCCTCCGTCGGCTGGCGCCCCGGGTGTAGTCACGGCAGAAGAGCTGGATGCGCACCCTCCCCAGGTCCCACCACCATCGCGCCGAGGGAAAGGCACGCCGCTGCCCTCGCCAGGCTAGCCAGAACTCCCGGAAGGACGCCACGAAGCCCACATCCTCCAACAAGCTATTATTAAAGTGCCAATAGGCCGGCCCCGGCCTCTCCGCGCAGAGAGAGGCTGTCACGGTGGCTAGATGGTGATCTGAAAAAGGGGCCGGCCGGACGCTGGAGGAGTGGGCCCGGGAAAGATGGAAGCGTGACATATAGATGCGGTCCAACTGGGAGTGGTACGACCGATGGACCTCCACACGGACAAAAGTGAATGTCGAAACGTCATCCGGGTGGTGGTCGCGCCAGACGTCCACCAGGGAGTGATGTTCGACGATCTCCCGGAGGACGTCCGCGGCGGCCTGGTGCTGCTCGGTCCCCGAGCGGTCCCGTTCCTCAAGGGTGGCGTTAAAGTCCCCGCCCAGGACCAGGCACTCGCGAGGATCCAAGGTGCCGAGGAAGGCGGACGCCTGCTGATAAAAACGCAACCTCTCCGGGCCCAATGTCGGGGCGTAAACGTTGACGAGAATAACTACAAGCCCCTCCATGCGGACCCGGAGGTGCAGCAGGCGGCCCGGCACAGCCTCGGTGACCCCCCGCACCTCGGGCCGTAGGTCGGGGGAGAACAGGGTCGCCACTCCAGCCGTACCAACTGTGAGGTGGCTAAAATAGACCCTGTCCCCCCACTCCAGCCGCCAGCTAACTTCAGCGGCCGGATCCGTATGGGTCTCCTGCAGGAAAATCACAGAGTACCCCCCCTCCCGAAGGAAGGAGAGCACCTGGCTCCTGCGGAGACCCATCCTACAGCCCCGGGTGTTTAATGTTGCGAAGATGATCGGTGCCATGAGGAGGGCTGGGGGGGATCCTCGTAAGCAGAGACACCCACGGCCTCCGTCGGGCCGCGCAACAGTCTGTGACATACCCCATAAGCGATTAAGGAATCATGGAAGAGGCGGACCTGTTGGTAGGCCGCGGCGGCCTGCCTCCTGGTCCTCTTACCCTCCCCCATGAGGGCCCTCGCGGCCCGGAGGATCTGATGGAAATCCCCCCATCGCTGGAGTGCAAGCTGTACCTTGTTGCGGGAGCCACGGACGTCCTCAAAGAAGTCCCATAGCTCCTCTCTCAGCGTATGGGGGGGTGGGGTTATTGATCTATGGCTATCCCCCAGCGGGGCCCCTGTCACAGCCCCGTGGCCCACCGAGACGGGCAAGCAGGGGGCAGACCCTCGACGTGGCGTCCGATGGGCTGGCGCCACGTGGCCCGCCTCAGACCCTGACTCAATGGGGGGCGGCGGAGGGAAAATAGCAGCCCCGGTGGGTCGGGAAAGGGAAAAACAAAGGCCGCTCCTTGGGAGTCATCCTCTGGGATATGAAAGGAGACAACCCCAGAGGCGGCAATAGCATCATGGGAAGTGGAGGGGACAGGGCTGGGGTTGGTGACAGGGGCAGAGTCGGAGTCAGGAATAGGGACAGGGGAAGGGGCGATAGTGGGATCGGGGGCCTCAGCAGCCAGGCCACTGGGTGGGGGGCTGGCACCCCACAAAGGGGCTCAGGGATTTGCAGGGAGGGAGGTGGGCCCTCGGCGATGCCGGACTCATGCTCCAAGGCAGATGGTAAGGCCACGGCATCCGTAGGTGGAGAATCAATGATGGGGCCCCCACCCGGAAAGGAGGTCGGCTGTCCCTCAGCCATGAGGGAGTCCCCTGGCGACTCGGGTCCCGGTTGCGTGGCACTGGCCGTCGCCTCAAGAGTTCGGCGGCCGCTAGCGGGATGCCATCTACAGCTGGGATGGTGGAAGAGTCCAGGGGCTCCTCGGAGGCGGGAGTGGAAGCAGTGGGTAAGGGGACGGAATACGGGGAAAGGGGGGCCGAGGCGAGGTCGCTCAGATCGAGGCCCGCTGGCAGAGGGTCGTCCTCCCCCTGGGTAACCGGGGTCAGACCCAGGGCCTCGATCTCCTCATAAATGGAAGGGAGATCACCTTCCACCACCCCAGGGCTCTCCCCTCCTGCACCCGAAGTGACGCTCACCTTGGTGCGTGCAGGGGCTTCAGATTTTAAGGGGGCGAGAGGGGCTCCATCAGGGGTTTCCATAGGAAGGGACACCGGAGGAGGGGTAGTGATTTCCTCCGATGCTGCCACATCTTCCCTAGCCGGCAATGGTGGACAAAACCCACCCGGGGGCAAAGCGGAAGGTTCAGCATCGGTTCCCCCCTTTCTGGTCTTCTGGGGGGCTACCGCATCAGATGGAAGGAGTGGAGCTCGAGCCTTCCGCTTGCCCCGCTTCCCCTGTACTAAGGACCAGCCCTCCATGGCATCATCTGGGGGCTGGCTAACAGGAGTTGGGTCAAGGGAGCAAGAGCGAAAGCTTAGGGACTCGGGGAGGCAATGGTGGGGCAGCATGTAGGAAGGAGGATTCTCTCTGGAGCATGCCCTCTTCTATGCCCGGCGATATCCCTACCTCACCCTCCTCCACAGGCCCCGCCAGATCGCAGGCGGCAGAGGCGGGGCCCTCTCGCTCGTCTAGGCGCACTGGGGGAAGATACCCCTTGGGCCCGAGCGGGAGCATTGGTGGGCCGGAAAGGAGGAGGGGCGGCTTCGGGCGCCGGGCAGCTAGGGGAGCCGGCGATGACAGGGCCGGCGCCCTGCCGGTGTTCGGGGGTCCCGGATGTCCCTCCGTGCCGGGCCAAAGGGCAGTCCCTCCGGACGTGTCCCATCGCCCAGCAGAGGTAGCACCGGGCCTCCCCCGTTGAATAATGTACCCGGTAGCGGGCCCCCTGGTAGGGGACCAAGAAGGACCCCTCGAGCGCCTCACCATCACGTGCCGCCGGCGGCAGTTGTAAATGGACCTGCCGGCGGAACGAGAGGACGTGACGGAGGGCGGGGTCTTTGCAGCCCAATGGTAGAGGGCTGACCACAGAGATCGGCCTCCCCAGGGTAGAGAGGGCAGGTAACAGGCCGGCATTTGGAAGGAAGGGAGGGACAGAAGTCAGGACCAGTCGGGCGCCCAGGTCTTCTAGCGGCTCCAGGGGGATATACACGCCCCCCACCACCAGGCCCTTCTCCACTGCCTCCTGGGCGGCGGCCTCCGATGCTAGGAAGAAGACGACCTTTCTGTACATCTTGGAGGCCGCCACAATGGCTGTGGGCCCCACCACCCTCGCCAACGCCTGCACGTAGGTCTCCACGTGGGGCGAGGTTGGTACCAGGAGGCAACGGACACCATGCTTCCTGGTCAAGGTGGGGAAGGGGCCCCGGCCGCTATAGATGGTAGCAGAGGCGGTGGATGGGGGAGATGACATAACAGCAGGTGGGGGGGCCGCCGCCACCTGGGCGTATGCCCTGGGAGCTGGGGGTGGGACACCAATAGAGCTGGTGGAGGGAACAGCAGGGAGGGACGCCGCGGCTTGTTGCAGGGCCGCGGCAGTGGGGGCACCCCCTGCCATGGAGGGCCTGGCTTTTTTAGCGGGGCCTTTACCCTTCTTCGTGCCCTGGCCCTTCCTGCTGGCTGGGGGGACTCCCCCAGAGTCAGAGGGGGCGAGGGACGTGGCAGCAGTGGAGGTCACCTCGTTACCCACCGCTGCTGGCGCTCCAGCAGGGATGGTAGTAGGTGGCTCGGCAGCGGCGGTTGAGGTAGAGGCTGGGGGGGATGATGGTGGGGCGGGTGGAGGAGGGGCAACAGGGTCTGTCCGAGGGGTCTCACTCTCCTCGTCCCCAGCCATAATGAGGACGGGGGGAGAGCAAACACTGGAGGGGGGTAGGGAAAGGGGAAGCAGGTCGACCACTCCTCCCCGCTAGGCTGTAGGCAGGGGAGGAGGGCGCCAAAAAAGGGGGGGGTGGATGGGGGGGGCTATCAAGGGCTAGGGGTCAGTCACTGACTCAGGGAAGGTTTCCGGCTCCTCTTGTTGCACCAAGGAAGGGAGGAAATAACAGCATTGGGGGGGGGGTGCAGTGAGATAGAATTAAACTAAAACGGGGAGTGTTACAAGCGCATAGGAGGGGACATGGGTGCACGAGGGGAGGGGCAAATCAGGGCAAGGGGACCGCAAGGGGAAGGGAGTAACCAGGTGGGAAATGGGGCAGAGGAACCACAAGGCTAGCTTTGGAGGCTGGGGCGGGTCAAACAAAGGCTGCAGAGGGAAAGGGCGGGGCAGGCAAACAAACTGGAGCTAGCGAGGGGCTGGGGCAAGGGGGAGGGGCAAATGGGTAAGCAGCAGGGACAAAGCTGGGGGCTTGTTGCAGGGGGGAGGAGGTCAGTCAAAAAGGGGGGG